>NW_027436354.1:0-34243 GCF_964199755.1 Larus michahellis | reverse complement strand
AGTTGGAAAGACTCACTCCAAATGGCTAAGCTTGAAGCCGTCCCAGGAAAGAAAATACAAATTAGCTGCCGAGTAATCAATGGGTCTGCTCACCATAGACCAACTGTAATTGAAACCATCCATGTAGACTCTACTAAACCGGACAAATATAACACTGATTGATTGTTACAAAATTATAGAGCCAAACTCAGATTGCTGGCACAACTTCACCTTTATCAAACCTATCATAGTATATTGTATTTGGGGCTACAGGGGCACGGAATTGTTATTTGAATTTATGATTGACTCAAATACATCTGAACCTGTTGAAATGAACCCAAAACCTACACCCCCACAAACTTTCAAGGGTGTAGCTACTCAGCCCTCCATTAGTCTAACTCCTTACACCTTTAACATTATTGGCCTTATGCCATTAAACACACAGGTCAACAACAAATACCGTTTAACCCAACATATTCCCTCAAACGAGTAGAATTGTCAATGCAGATTAATATCTCTGCGATCAAACCCACCTGCTCACCATTCCTGAGTACATCTTATGCAGGATGGTCAGCATGTTAGGCCGGCGAACTGTTGACACCTCACAACGACTGAAGAGAGAGGTGACTGGTATCTTAGGAACAGGACTGGGAGTCTTAAATAGTACAGATGCTGAGATACTTGCAAACAAACTAGTCACAACTACTAGTGATCTAGACAAATTAAAACATCCTCTACAGTCCTCTCTATCAGCATTGGGAAATCACCAATGGCTTTTATCGAATATATTGCCTCAGTGGGAGGAAACAGGTGAAAAAGACCATCAGCTGATCACAAATGCACTTGGTACAACCCCAAACAATGTTTCCTTGGCCCTTAGTTGTATCCAAGCCCAACTGTGGATGCAATCTATGACAGCCGCAATTATAAGGGAAGGTGAAGAAGGCACCTTGCCCACTGAAATTCGAAAAGTAATATGGGATAATGCAATTGAGTTTGAGAGAAAATTTCAATCCTGGTGGTATCTGGTTAATTTCACCTATGATCCCACTGAGAGCAAAGCCACAGCTTTTGTCTTAACGATACGCAATGCCTCAGTATACACCATATACCCAATCATCGCACTGGGGTTGAATCACCATGGAGCTATACTCCATCCGGTAGAGCATAGAGCGTGGGCACACAAAACGAGAATAAATGGCAAACTGTTGATGTTGAAGCATGCATTTCACGAGATCAACAAGGATTCATTTGTGAGAGTAATACTCTCAAGGCACAAGACATTTGTCTTGACACCAACCAGAATGTTTGTCATTTTGAGATACAACCTGATGAAACCCCAGAAACTGTGCTTGTATATATTGGGAAAGGGTGTGTTTGCATGAGGTCTCCCTGTACTTTTGTATTCGTAGATGACATAGCAGTAGATATAAGTAATAACTCAAATCTTTGTGTTTGTAACTTTACTAACATCATTGGATGTGACTTCAGTTATTCAGCTCCTGTTACGTCTTTTCAATTGCTACAATCTAATTACACATTGATTCGAGATTTGCTGCCTACCCCTATCGGAATGAATCTCTCACTAGTGAGGAAGTTGCTACAACACGATGAATTGAAGCGATTGTTGAAAGAGGCCCAAGAAAATGGACAAAGAACTCTGATTGCTGTCCATCATGATGTTGAAGAAATACACCATGTACTGGAAAGGGTCAAGAGAGACGGTGGACATGAATGGTGGGACACCCTCTTTGGATGGTCACCGACAGCTACAGGACTTTTTAACAAGATGCTCCATCCTGTTGTTGTTCTACTAGTACTCACTGTATTGTGCTTTGCTTTGACAATTGTTTTGCATGTTAGACTTTGGATTATGATGAAACGCTTAACTCGCTTAATCACCCCGCAAGAAGTATTTGCACTTGATATCCCTCGCCATAAGAGGACATGTGATATTCCCCATCAGTATTGATTATCGTGGAGCTTGAGTGACTGTAGTCACGGGGTGGATTATGTGGAATAATTACTAAATTGGCCAAGAATACAAAAATACAGCATTGTTCACACATTAAGGAAAGTCATAAAATCAAGAGGCTTCTGAGGTAGAATACAGCCACAGCTAGCACACGAAGAATGCAACATCTGTGATTCCCTGCGCGAGGTTGTTTGCGAAACTACACGAGGGATGGAACGGAACACGCTTGTTCCGTGGCCTTCCCTTGTGACGAATAGCAGATATGGGGACGAGATGGTACTACGGAACTGATAAGCGGCCTACACGCTACCCGAGCCAACCTTTCGTCAAATGTTGATGAAATGCTGTCCTTTTGTGCGAACTTTGCTCACCACAATGTACCAAAACACACCTCCATCCCGGAGGCTATCCGCCCCCGAGGTGTGAACACTCCTCCTTGAATACATTAATCATAATAAAAGTATGTATGACTAAAGTCACTCAAACTCCACTTTGAAGATAAAAAAATAATATAAAAATAGCCCAAGAGAGAGGGGATGTCAGGGAAGACACCATCGCGAAGAATTCCACCGCTGATTTCCGGGATCAGTCGACGGGCTGAGCCTTTCTTCCCCCCCATAGGGACGCCTTTGGGTAAGACTTCGATTACACCGAGCGCTTTCTCGGGGACTTAGAAATTTCTCTAGAGAATCTCTACCCTACGTTTATAGCCAGGCTGTATCGTTTATAATTTTGTCGCGCGTTTGTATACTTAGCAATATCTTTATTTGCACGTGCTTTGCAGACAGTGTATTTATCACCGGCAATCCTAAAGAACCTGTATATCTGTTGTTTAAATAAACTGCACTGTTTAAGTAGCTAGTCGTTCCGCTTTCTCACTGAACGCGACCAAAACTACAGAGAGGCCGTGCTAGTTCAGGAGCACGACTAGACTGAAGGTGCAGTCCACTATTAGTGTATCCAAATCGTAGTAGTTTAATACATATTAAACGCGATTGGACTGATAGTGCTGAATTGGGCATCACTCAGAATTTAAACCTAGCCGCACCTAGCCTCCCACCTCGGTGAGGAGTGTTAGAACGCAAGGGGGTTTATCTTCTGCCAAAACCGCTTGGCCCCGTTTCACGCAACAGAATTTGGCGTAGTCGGCAGGATTGCCATGGATAAACTGCTGCAAAAATATGATTGTGCCCCTTCCCAGGCTGGGAAGGAGTGGGCCCAAAAATTTTGGAAGGATGAAGAGAAAGTGGTGGAACGTATTGAAGAGTGTCGGGTTTCACAGAAGCTCAGAGCGGGGAAAGGCAAGGGTGTGATTTGTGCTGTGTTAGGCGCCTGTTTATCTTGTGCACAACAAGAAGCTAGAGAAACCCCTGCTCCTAATCTGATTTCAGCTGTAGAATATGCAACCCTGAAATCGGAGAATGAGGTGCTGAAGTCATCATTAGCCTTGCAAAAGGAGACAGGAGAAAAATTAAGAACTCACGTCGATAAGCTTGTGAGTGAGAATGAATGTTTAGGAAACCAGAATGCTCAACTTAAAATATTATTAGAAAGGGTGACTGGGCTCTTAGATAAAATGCAGCCCTCGACCCAGGTCCAACAGATTCGTAAGTTAATGTGTTATCCAAATTCCGGAACCCAGACCGGAGATTTTTTGTCTAATAGTGAGGATGACGAAGAAGATGAGGAGGAAAGGACTTTTACTTTGAAATCCCAAGTTTTTCCTTTACGTCCTCTGGTTAAAACTGAAGCTGCGGTTGATGACGATGATGAAATTCACACCACTGTGCGTACCGTTCCACGGACACCAACCGAGTTAACAAAAATAAGGGAGAAATATTCGAGGCGACCAGAAGAGTCAGCTGTTGAGTACGTGTGGCGAGTTTCTTCTGAAGGGGGGGACAGAATTATGCTGAGTGAGGAAGAAGCAGGAGACTCTTGGGGACCAGGAGTGTTTTTAACCACTATGCCTGGGGATCATAATTATTCCCTAACTGCTCGAGCAGCCTATTGGGCAGGGGGTATGGATCCGCGAGAGAGGGGGGAGCCGTTAGAGATTAGAGCTACAGGCTACTCTGATCTGTTTGCGGCTGTACGGAAAGCAGCTTGTCTGCAAGCCATGTATGACAGAGAGGAATTTCGGAAATCCCCAATGTCAGCCCCTATCGACCCCGATCGATTAGCCCCTCTCATCCGTGGTCTTCCCGATTGCCTGAAACCGTTCCTTGTTCGTACTCAAGATCGTATACGAGAGGCTCGGGGTGCTCATAGGCGGGGCCGTCGTCACTACATGCCCACCTGGAATGAATATGTACAGGAAATAGATCAATATGGGCGCCGAATGGGCTGGGCCAGCCTAACTAGTGAGAAATCCTCCGAACACCCCCGAAAGGTTCGCCAAGTCCGAACTCACACTAAAAACCCTAAATCGGAGGAAAGGTTTAAGCCTGATAAGGACCGGAATGAGTTGTGGCGTAAAGCCCTACAATTAGGGGTGCCCCGACAATTCTTGCACGGTGTCCCTACGGGAGACCTCCGTACACTAGTCCAATCTCTAACTAGAAAGAATAATGTGGCTGGGGAGAAAAGTCTAACCAGAGAATCCCCAAGTCGTGAGAAAATTGTGCCTTCTGCACCGGAACGTAACTTGATTGATTTGACAGAGTCCCAGCCAAAAAACTCCTATCCCCGGGGAGGGCAGTGAGCCACCCTGTCCGGCAGGTACTAGCAATTCAATGGCTCTCTCATAAAGACTCCGAACCCGTTATTATCATTCCTGTTGGACCCCGGAAGATATTGGTAAATTTTATTATTGATACTGGAGCCCAAATGTCTGCAATCACTAACGAAACAGCACAACTTCTAGGTATAAATCCCACCCGACGCAGAGTCAACTTCACAGGAATTGATGGTGTGGTAAAAACATGCCCCACTGCAGAAATTAACCTCTGGTTGCCGGGAGAGCAGCGAATGACTAGGGCAGAAGTGTTAGTGGGTGCCTCACATTCTAACCTCCTAGGATTTGACGTGCTGCGTGGGCGAATGTGGAAATTCCCGGATGGAACTGCGTGGAGTTTTGCAGGACGCAAAAAAGGATTAGACACAGTTAAACTGGGCCTATTAGAAACATCTATACCTTTGCCTCCCTCTAAAATTACCAACGTCCGACAGTACCCACTGCCTGCAGCTGCACTTGCAGGAGCAGACGGGGTGGTATCAGATTTAGAAAAAAGAAACATCATTCAGAGGACTCACTCGCCTTATAATTCACCGGTGTGGCCAGTAAAGAAACCAACCGGGCAATGGCGTTTCACAGTAGATTACCGAAAGTTAAACGCCAACACTGCACCCCTGACCGCTGCGGTTCCGAGTATCGCGGAAATTGTGACAATGATAAAAGGAGCTGCCCATCCTTGGATGGCTGCCTTAGATGTAAAAGACATGTTTTTTATGATTCCCCTCCTTGAGCAAGACAAAGCGCAGTTTGCATTCACGTGGAAAGGAGTCCAATATACCTTTAACCGACTTCCACAAGGATACAAACATTCCCCCACCATTGCTCATAATGCTTTAGCTAAAGCGCTATCAGAGATTCCTGTTTCACAGGGATGTACAGTATACCAATATATTGACGACATCTTAATAGGGGGGGAGAGAGCCAAGAAAGTGTACAAGACATGATGCAAAACATCCGAAAAACATTATCAGATTTGGGATTGGAAATTCCAGACTCAAAATGTCAGGGACCTGCACAGGAAGTTAAATTCCTGGGGGTCTGGTGGATTAAGGGAGCTGCTTCTGTCCCTCAGGATACCCTGAAAAAAATAGAACATGGACAGAATCCTTCCAGCACGAAGGAGTTACAGCAAGTTCTGGGAACTTTAAGTTATTGGCGTAAACACATCCCTGGCTTTTCCATCATTGCTCGCCCCCTTTATTGTTTGCTCAAAAAAGGTAAATCCTGGGAGTGGACTGAACAACATACTAATGCACTGGAATTGCTAATAAAAGAGCTAAGGTTATTCCAACAACTTGGCCCCATACATCCAACTGACCCTGTCCATGTAGAATGGGGGTCCAGCGAACATGGCTCTCATTGTAACTTATGGCAAAAGGGACCAGCAGGACCGGAGAGACCATTAGAATTTAGCTCTCACTCCTTTAATGATACTGAGAGCAGATATTCAGACCTAGAGAAGGGTTTACTGTCCCTGGTGCGAGCATTGCAACGAGCAGAGCAGATAAGGAGAGAACAGAGCGTGATTGTTCGGGGCCCTTTTCGTCTCCTAGACGTGGTCCGTAAAGGGACAGCACCACCAGCCGGCATTGCCCAGAAACCCACAGTTCGAAAGTGGTATGCTTATTTAGAAGGCATTAATGATATCATGCCAATCTCTGAAGGTAGTATCAAAGTATCCAAGCTCCAGAAGGATATAGATGGTGCCCTATTGTTCCAATCCCCACCAAACAGACCATCTCCAATCCAAGAAGCACCTCCTCTGAAAGAAGGCAGTGATCTTACAGGAGTGTGGTTTACTGATGCGTCATCTCACCGTGAGAACAATAAGTGGAAATACAAGGCCGTAGCACTGGAAGTAGCAACGGGGGAAAGAGCAATTGAAACAGGAGAAGGTAGCGCACAAGTAGGGGAACTCAGAGCCGTCCTACTAGCTGCACAACGTGGGGCTACTTACATTTACACTGACTCATATGCTGTTTTTAAAGGAGCCACTGAATGGATTGGACACTGGGCAGCCAATGATTGGCAGGTGAATAGAGTCCCAATCTGGGAGACAGAGAGTTGGAAGCAACTGTTGGAAATGGGAGGACAGAGAACATTGCACATCGGTTGGGTAAAAGGCCATGATCGTTCGAACTCGATCACTGCTCAATTCAACCAACAGGTAGATAGCCTCACGCGGTTGCAGCAAATTGACATTGTAGATGATGGTCGGGAATGGGAACGCTTACTCGAATGGTTACATATTAAGCGTGGCCATACAGGCCGTGCTGATCTGTATCAGGAAGGTCTAGCCCGGGGGTGGCCTGTGTCGGTTAAGCTGTGTGAACAAGTAGTAACCGCCTGTTCACAATGTCGCCTACGACTCAATAAAGATCATCCGAGTAAGGCGCCTCCTTTACACATTCGGGACAAGAAAACATTGTGGCATTCATGGCAAATTGATTATATTGGGCCCTTGAGATCATCAGGTGAGAAAAGATACGTCCTAGTCGGAGTGGAGATTATCTCTGGCCTCGCTATGGCCACCAGCTTCAAATCAGCTACCGGGAACAACACAGTGAAAGGCCTAAAAGGGTGGTTCAGCACACTTCCCCTTCCTGAGGAAATCCAAAGTGATAACGGTTCACACTTTACCGCTACAGTGGTACAAGATTGGGCCAAAGAAGAAGGGATTCGATGGGTATTTCATACTCCCTATTATCCTCAGGCTAATGGCATTGTTGAACGCACCAATGGATTGGTTAAGCGTTTTGCAAAAACTCATGAACCTGGTTGGCATTTGCGATTGGATGATGCCATCTATCAATTAAATAACAGATGGAGTGGAGATGGCTGTCCTAAAATGAAAGCTTTCTGTGTATCTGCTGCTATCATCACTCCAAAAGTTCCCAATGAACCACGAAAATACCTGGGACAATTTCACCCTGGGCAACCTGTGTTAGTGAAAATGCCTCAAATTGGCACAGTACCAATGGTGTTAGCTACTCCCAAAAACCCCCATGCACGGGAAGCCAAAGACTGTTCAGGGAAGATACACCGGATCAGCACCCGGTGGATCTCGCCCTCTTTTTAACCCCGTCGGTCAAATGAGACCGAGCAGATTTTCTTTTCCTTTGTGTCTTACAGGAACCTCGGAAGAACTGTACGTGGACAGACGCATTGGCCTACGCTAACCTCGAGTGTCTCCAGGGAATCCTGACATTGATCCTGGCAATAATATTATTTTTGTTATGTATGGCCATCTGGAGGCCTAAATTTTAGAATGACGAATTGGCAGATGGAATTGATGCTATTCAGTTTTATCTTTTTACTCCCTGTTGTTTGTAGTCAAAGAGACCCAGAATGGCCGTGGTCTCAAGCTTATGTAAAACACAATGCGATGGCAGGAACAGGAAAAGGAAAATTGAGCCTGGCCACTGTAGTCCTACATGAAAATGAGGTGTTTTCAAAACATGAGATAGATCAAAGCATAGATAAAGTCGAACCTGACTCAACTCCACAGACTAGTCTGGTTCCACTGCCACTATCTGAAACCCCCGATAATGACACCTTATTGAGCGGACTTAAGAATCTGCCCCTTGATGATGAGCTTTGGGATAATGCACTGTCACGATACACTGCAAGCACTGAGACACTAGAAAACATGAGGGATTTAAATCTCTCCACTCTGGTCATACAAGGAAGTGAAGTATATTCCAGAGATAAATGGAGTTGGAAAGACTCACTCCAAATGGCTAAGCTTGAAGCCGTCCCAGGAAAGAAAATACAAATTAGCTGCCGAGTAATCAATGGGTCTGCTCACCATAGACCAACTGTAATTGAAACCATCCATGTAGACTCTACTAAACCGGACAAATATAACACTGATTGATTGTTACAAAATTATAGAGCCAAACTCAGATTGCTGGCACAACTTCACCTTTATCAAACCTATCATAGTATATTGTATTTGGGGCTACAGGGGCACGGAATTGTTATTTGAATTTATGATTGACTCAAATACATCTGAACCTGTTGAAATGAACCCAAAACCTACACCCCCACAAACTTTCAAGGGTGTAGCTACTCAGCCCTCCATTAGTCTAACTCCTTACACCTTTAACATTGGACCTTATGCCATTAAACACACAGGTCAACAACAAATACCGTTTAACCCAACATATTCCCTCAAACGAGTAGAATTGTCAATGCAGATTAATATCTCTGCGATCAAACCCACCTGCTCACCATTCCTGAGTACATCTTATGCAGGATGGTCAGCATGGTTAGGCCGGCGAACTGTTGACACCTCACAACGACTGAAGAGAGAGGTGACTGGTATCTTAGGAACAGGACTGGGAGTCTTAAATAGTACAGATGCTGAGATACTTGCAAACAAACTAGTCACAACTACTAGTGATCTAGACAAATTAAAACATCCTCTACAGTCCTCTCTATCAGCATTGGGAAATCACCAATGGCTTTTATCGAATATATTGCCTCAGTGGGAGGAAACAGGTGAAAAAGACCATCAGCTGATCACAAATGCACTTGGTACAACCCCAAACAATGTTTCCTTGGCCCTTAGTTGTATCCAAGCCCAACTGTGGATGCAATCTATGACAGCCGCAATTATAAGGGAAGGTGAAGAAGGCACCTTGCCCACTGAAATTCGAAAAGTAATATGGGATAATGCAATTGAGTTTGAGAGAAAATTTCAGTCCTGGTGGTATCTGGTTAATTTCACCTATGATCCCACTGAGAGCAAAGCCACAGCTTTTGTCTTAACGATACGCAATGCCTCAGTATACACCATATACCCAATCATCGCACTGGGGTTGAATCACCATGGAGCTATACTCCATCCGGTAGAGCATAGAGCGTGGGCACAACAAAACGAGAATAAATGGCAAACTGTTGATGTTGAAGCATGCATTTCACGAGATCAACAAGGATTCATTTGTGAGAGTAATACTCTCAAGGCACAAGACATTTGTCTTGACACCAACCAGAATGTTTGTCATTTTGAGATACAACCTGATGAAACCCCAGAAACTGTGCTTGTATATATTGGGAAAGGGTGTGTTTGCATGAGGTCTCCCTGTACTTTTGTATTCGTAGATGACATAGCAGTAGATATAAGTAATAACTCAAATCTTTGTGTTTGTAACTTTACTAACATCATTGGATGTGACTTCAGTTATTCAGCTCCTGTTACGTCTTTTCAATTGCTACAATCTAATTACACATTGATTCGAGATTTGCTGCCTACCCCTATCGGAATGAATCTCTCACTAGTGAGGAAGTTGCTACAACACGATGAATTGAAGCGATTGTTGAAAGAGGCCCAAGAAAATGGACAAAGAACTCTGATTACTGTCCATCATGAGGTTGAAGAAATACACCATGTACTGGAAAGGGTCAAGAGAGACGGTGGACATGAACGGTGGGACACCCTCTTTGGATGGTCACCGACAGCTACAGGACTTTTTAACAAGATGCTCCATCCTGTTGTTGTTCTACTAGTACTCACTGTATTGTGCTTTGCTTTGACAATTGTTTTGCATGTTAGACTTTGGATTATGATGAAACGCTTAACTCGCTTAATCACCCCGCAAGAAGTATTTGCACTTGATATCCCTCGCCATAAGAGGACATGTGATATTCCCCATCAGTATTGATTATCGTGGAGCTTGAGTGACCGTAGTCACGGGGTGGATTATGTGGAATAATTACTAAATTGGCCAAGAATACAAAAATACAGCATTGTTCACACATTAAGGAAAGTCATAAAATCAAGAGGCTTCTGAGGTAGAATACAGCCACAGCTAGCACACGAAGAATGCAACATCTGTGATTCCCTGCGCGAGGTTGTTTGCGAAACTACACGAGGGATGGAACGGAACACGCTTGTTCCGTGGCCTTCCCTTGTGACGAATAGCAGATATGGGGACGAGATGGTACTACGGAACTGATAAGCGGCCTACACGCTACCCGAGCCAACCTTTCGTCAAATGTTGATGAAATGCTGTCCTTTTGTGCGAACTTTGCTCACCACAATGTACCAAAACACACCTCCATCCCGGAGGCTATCCGCCCCCGAGGTGTGAACACTCCTCCTTGAATACATTAATCATAATAAAAGTATGTATGACTAAAGTCACTCAAACTCCACTTTGAAGATAAAAAAATAATATAAAAATAGCCCAAGAGAGAGGGGATGTCAGGGAAGACACCATCGCGAAGAATTCCACCGCTGATTTCCGGGATCAGTCGACGGGCTGAGCCTTTCTTCCCCCCCATAGGGATGCCTTTGGGTAAGACTTCGATTACACCGAGCGCTTTCTCGGGGACTTAGAAATTTCTCTAGAGAATCTCTACCCTACGTTTATAGCCAGGCTGTATCGTTTATAATTTTGTCGCGCGTTTGTATACTTAGCAATATCTTTATTTGCACGTGCTTTGCAGACAGTGTATTTATCACCGGCAATCCTAAAGAACCTGTATATCTGTTGTTTAAATAAACTGCACTGTTTAAGTAGCTAGTCGTTCCGCTTTCTCACTGAACGCGACCAAAACTACAGAGAGGCCGTGCTAGTTCAGGAGCACGACTAGACTGAAGGTGCAGTCCACTATTAGTGTATCCAAATCGTAGTAGTTTAATACATATTAAACGCGATTGGACTGATAGTGCTGAATTGGGCATCACTCAGAATTTAAACCTAGCCGCACCTAGCCTCCCACCTCGGTGAGGAGTGTTAGAACGCAAGGGGGTTTATCTTCTGCCAAAACCGCTTGGCCCCGTTTCACGCAACAGAATTTGGCGTAGTCGGCAGGATTGCCATGGATAAACTGCTGCAAAAATATGATTGTGCCCCTTCCCAGGCTGGGAAGGAGTGGGCCCAAAAATTTTGGAAGGATGAAGAGAAAGTGGTGGAACGTATTGAAGAGTGTCGGGTTTCACAGAAGCTCAGAGCGGGGAAAGGCAAGGGTGTGATTTGTGCTGTGTTAGGCGCCTGTTTATCTTGTGCACAACAAGAAGCTAGAGAAACCCCTGCTCCTAATCTGATTTCAGCTGTAGAATATGCAACCCTGAAATCGGAGAATGAGGTGCTGAAGTCATCATTAGCCTTGCAAAAGGAGACAGGAGAAAAATTAAGAACTCACGTCGATAAGCTTGTGAGTGAGAATGAATGTTTAGGAAACCAGAATGCTCAACTTAAAATATTATTAGAAAGGGTGACTGGGCTCTTAGATAAAATGCAGCCCTCGACCCAGGTCCAACAGATTCGTAAGTTAATGTGTTATCCAAATTCCGGAACCCAGACCGGAGATTTTTTGTCTAATAGCGAGGATGACGAAGAAGATGAGGAGGAAAGGACTTTTACTTTGAAATCCCAAGTTTTTCCTTTACGTCCTCTGGTTAAAACTGAAGCTGCGGTTGATGACGATGATGAAATTCACACCACTGTGCGTACCGTTCCACGGACACCAACCGAGTTAACAAAAATAAGGGAGAAATATTCGAGGCGACCAGAAGAGTCAGCTGTTGAGTACGTGTGGCGAGTTTCTTCTGAAGGGGGGGACAGAATTATGCTGAGTGAGGAAGAAGCAGGAGACTCTTGGGGACCAGGAGTGTTTTTAACCACTATGCCTGGGGATCATAATTATTCCCTAACTGCTCGAGCAGCCTATTGGGCAGGGGGTATGGATCCGCGAGAGAGGGGGGAGCCGTTAGAGATTAGAGCTACAGGCTACTCTGATCTGTTTGCGGCTGTACGGAAAGCAGCTTGTCTGCAAGCCATGTATGACAGAGAGGAATTTCGGAAATCCCCAATGTCAGCCCCTATCGACCCCGATCGATTAGCCCCTCTCATCCGTGGTCTTCCCGATTGCCTGAAACCGTTCCTTGTTCGTACTCAAGATCGTATACGAGAGGCTCGGGGTGCTCATAGGCGGGGCCGTCGTCACTACATGCCCACCTGGAATGAATATGTACAGGAAATAGATCAATATGGGCGCCGAATGGGCTGGGCCAGCCTAACTAGTGAGAAATCCTCCGAACACCCCCGAAAGGTTCGCCAAGTCCGAACTCACACTAAAAACCCTAAATCGGAGGAAAGGTTTAAGCCTGATAAGGACCGGAATGAGTTGTGGCGTAAAGCCCTACAATTAGGGGTGCCCCGACAATTCTTGCACGGTGTCCCTACGGGAGACCTCCGTACACTAGTCCAATCTCTAACTAGAAAGAATAATGTGGCTGGGGAGAAAAGTCTAACCAGAGAATCCCCAAGTCGTGAGAAAATTGTGCCTTCTGCACCGGAACGTAACTTGATTGATTTGACAGAGTCCCAGCCAAAAAACTCCTATCCCCGGGGAGGGCAGTGAGCCACCCTGTCCGGCAGGTACTAGCAATTCAATGGCTCTCTCATAAAGACTCCGAACCCGTTATTATCATTCCTGTTGGACCCCGGAAGATATTGGTAAATTTTATTATTGATACTGGAGCCCAAATGTCTGCAATCACTAACGAAACAGCACAACTTCTAGGTATAAATCCCACCCGACGCAGAGTCAACTTCACAGGAATTGATGGTGTGGTAAAAACATGCCCCACTGCAAAAATTAACCTCTGGTTGCCGGGAGAGCAGCGAATGACTAGGGCAGAAGTGTTAGTGGGTGCCTCACATTCTAACCTCCTAGGATTTGACGTGCTGCGTGGGCGAATGTGGAAATTCCCGGATGGAACTGTGTGGAGTTTTGCAGGACGCAAAAAAGGATTAGACACAGTTAAACTGGGCCTATTAGAAACATCTATACCTTTGCCTCCCTCTAAAATTACCAACGTCCGACAGTACCCACTGCCTGCAGCTGCACTTGCAGGAGCAGACGGGGTGGTATCAGATTTAGAAAAAAGAAACATCATTCAGAGGACTCACTCGCCTTATAATTCACCGGTGTGGCCAGTAAAGAAACCAACCGGGCAATGGCGTTTCACAGTAGATTACCGAAAGTTAAACGCCAACGCTGCACCCCTGACCGCTGCGGTTCCGAGTATCGCGGAAATTGTGACAATGATAAAAGGAGCTGCCCATCCTTGGATGGCTGCCTTAGATGTAAAAGACATGTTTTTTATGATTCCCCTCCTTGAGCAAGACAAAGCGCAGTTTGCATTCACGTGGAAAGGAGTCCAATATACCTTTAACCGACTTCCACAAGGATACAAACATTCCCCCACCATTGCTCATAATGCTTTAGCTAAAGCGCTATCAGAGATTCCTGTTTCACAGGGATGTACAGTATACCAATATATTGACGACATCTTAATAGGGGGGGAGAGAGCCAAGAAAGTGTACAAGACATGATGCAAAACATCCGAAAAACATTATCAGATTTGGGATTGGAAATTCCAGACTCAAAATGTCAGGGACCTGCACAGGAAGTTAAATTCCTGGGGGTCTGGTGGATTAAGGGAGCTGCTTCTGTCCCTCAGGATACCCTGAAAAAAATAGAACATGGACAGAATCCTTCCAGCACGAAGGAGTTACAGCAAGTTCTGGGAACTTTAAGTTATTGGCGTAAACACATCCCTGGCTTTTCCATCATTGCTCGCCCCCTTTATTGTTTGCTCAAAAAAGGTAAATCCTGGGAGTGGACTGAACAACATACTAATGCACTGGAATTGCTAATAAAAGAGCTAAGGTTATTCCAACAACTTGGCCCCATACATCCAACTGACCCTGTCCATGTAGAATGGGGGTCCAGCGAACATGGTTCTCATTGTAACTTATGGCAAAAGGGACCAGCAGGACCGGAGAGACCATTAGAATTTAGCTCTCACTCCTTTAATGATACTGAGAGCAGATATTCAGACCTAGAGAAGGGTTTACTGTCCCTGGTGCGAGCATTGCAACGAGCAGAGCAGATAAGGAGAGAACAGAGCGTGATTGTTCGGGGCCCTTTTCGTCTCCTAGATGTGGTCCGTAAAGGGACAGCACCACCAGCCGGCATTGCCCAGAAACCCACAGTTCGAAAGTGGTATGCTTATTTAGAAGGCATTAATGATATCATGCCAATCTCTGAAGGTAGTATCAAAGTATCCAAGCTCCAGAAGGATATAGATGGTGCCCTATTGTTCCAATCCCCACCAAACAGACCATCTCCAATCCAAGAAGCACCTCCTCTGAAAGAAGGCAGTGATCTTACAGGAGTGTGGTTTACTGATGCGTCATCTCACCGTGAGAACAATAAGTGGAAATACAAGGCCGTAGCACTGGAAGTAGCAACGGGGGAAAGAGCAATTGAAACAGGAGAAGGTAGCGCACAAGTAGGGGAACTCAGAGCCGTCCTACTAGCTGCACAACGTGGGGCTACTTACATTTACACTGACTCATATGCTGTTTTTAAAGGAGCCACTGAATGGATTGGACACTGGGCAGCCAATGATTGGCAGGTGAATAGAGTCCCAATCTGGGAGACAGAGAGTTGGAAGCAACTGTTGGAAATGGGAGGACAGAGAACATTGCACGTTGGTTGGGTAAAAGGCCATGATCGTTCGAACTCGATCACTGCTCAATTCAACCAACAGGTAGATAGCCTCACGCGGTTGCAGCAAATTGACATTGTAGATGATGGTCGGGAATGGGAACGCTTACTCGAATGGTTACATATTAAGCGTGGCCATACAGGCCGTGCTGATCTGTATCAGGAAGGTCTAGCCCGGGGGTGGCCTGTGTCGGTTAAGCTGTGTGAACAAGTAGTAACCGCCTGTTCACAATGTCGCCTACGACTCAATAAAGATCATCCGAGTAAGGCGCCTCCTTTACACATTCGGGACAAGAAAACATTGTGGCATTCATGGCAAATTGATTATATTGGGCCCTTGAGATCATCAGGTGAGAAAAGATACGTCCTAGTCGGAGTGGAGATTATCTCTGGCCTCGCTATGGCCACCAGCTTCAAATCAGCTACCGGGAACAACACAGTGAAAGGCCTAAAAGGGTGGTTCAGCACACTTCCCCTTCCTGAGGAAATCCAAAGTGATAACGGTTCACACTTTACCGCTACAGTGGTACAAGATTGGGCCAAAGAAGAAGGGATTCGATGGGTATTTCATACTCCCTATTATCCTCAGGCTAATGGCATTGTTGAACGCACCAATGGATTGGTTAAGCGTTTTGCAAAAACTCATGAACCTGGTTGGCATTTGCCATTGGATGATGCCATCTATCAATTAAATAACAGATGGAGTGGAGATGGCTGTCCTAAAATGAAAGCTTTCTGTGTATCTGCTGATATCATCACTCCAAAAGTTCCCAATGAACCACGAAAATACCTAGGACAATTTCACCCTGGGCAACCTGTGTTAGTGAAAATGCCTCAAATTGGCACAGTACCAATGGTGTTAGCTACTCCCAAAAACCCCCATGCACGGGAAGCCAAAGACTGTTCAGGGAAGATACACCGGATCAGCACCCGGTGGATCTCGCCCTCTTTTTAACCCCGTCGGTCAAATGAGACCGAGCAGATTTTCTTTTCCTTTGTGTCTTACAGGAACCTCGGAAGAACTGTACGTGGACAGACGCATTGGCCTACGCTAACCTCGAGTGTCTCCAGGGAATCCTGACATTGATCCTGGCAATAATATTATTTTTGTTATGTATGGCCATCTGGAGGCCTAAATTTTAGAATGACGAATTGGCAGATGGAATTGATGCTATTCAGTTTTATCTTTTTACTCCCTGTTGTTTGTAGTCAAAGAGACCCAGAATGGCCGTGGTCTCAAGCTTATGTAAAACACAATGCGATGGCAGGAACAGGAAAAGGAAAATTGAGCCTGGCCACTGTAGTCCTACATGAAAATGAGGTGTTTTCAAAACATGAGATAGATCAAAGCATAGATAAAGTCGAACCTGACTCAACTCCACAGACTAGTCTGGTTCCACTGCCACTATCTGAAACCCCCGATAATGACACCTTATTGAGCGGACTTAAGAATCTGCCCCTTGATGATGAGCTTTGGGATAATGCACTGTCACGATACACTGCAAGCACTGAGACACTAGAAAACATGAGGGATTTAAATCTCTCCACTCTGGTTATACAAGGAAGTGAAGTATATTCCAGAGATAAATGGAGTTGGAAAGACTCACTCCAAATGGCTAAGCTTGAAGCCGTCCCAGGAAAGAAAATACAAATTAGCTGCCGAGTAATCAATGGGTCTGCTCACCATAGACCAACTGTAATTGAAACCATCCATGTAGACTCTACTAAACCGGACAAATATAACACTGATTGATTGTTACAAAATTATAGAGCCAAACTCAGATTGCTGGCACAACTTCACCTTTATCAAACCTATCATAGTATATTGTATTTGGGGCTACAGGGGCACGGAATTGTTATTTGAATTTATGATTGACTCAAATACATCTGAACCTGTTGAAATGAACCCAAAACCTACACCCCCACAAACTTTCAAGGGTGTAGCTACTCAGCCCTCCATTAGTCTAACTCCTTACACCTTTAACATTGGCCCTTATGCCATTAAACACACAGGTCAACAACAAATACCGTTTAACCCAACATATTCCCTCAAACGAGTAGAATTGTCAATGCAGATTAATATCTCTGCGATCAAACCCACCTGCTCACCATTCCTGAGTACATCTTATGCAGGATGGTCAGCATGGTTAGGCCGGCGAACTGTTGACACCTCACAACGACTGAAGAGAGAGGTGACTGGTATCTTAGGAACAGGACTGGGAGTCTTAAATAGTATAGATGCTGAGATACTTGCAAACAAACTAGTCACAACTACTAGTGATCTAGACAAATTAAAACATCCTCTACAGTCCTCTCTATCAGCATTGGGAAATCACCAATGGCTTTTATCGAATATATTGCCTCAGTGGGAGGAAACAGGTGAAAAAGACCATCAGCTGATCACAAATGCACTTGGTACAACCCAAAACAATGTTTCCTTGGCCCTTAGTTGTATCCAAGCCCAACTGTGGATGCAATCTATGACAGCCGCAATTATAAGGGAAGGTGAAGAAGGCACCTTGCCCACTGAAATTCGAAAAGTAATATGGGATAATGCAATTGAGTTTGAGAGAAAATTTCAATCCTGGTGGTATCTGGTTAATTTCACCTATGATCCCACTGAGAGCAAAGCCACAGCTTTTGTCTTAACGATACGCAATGCCTCAGTATACACCATATACCCAATCATCGCACTGGGGTTGAATCACCATGGAGCTATACTCCATCCGGTAGAGCATAGAGTGTGGGCACAACAAAACGAGAATAAATGGCAAACTGTTGATGTTGAAGCATGCATTTCACGAGATCAACAAGGATTCATTTGTGAGAGTAATACTCTCAAGGCACAAGACATTTGTCTTGACACCAACCAGAATGTTTGTCATTTTGAGATACAACCTGATGAAACCCCAGAAACTGTGCTTGTATATATTGGGAAAGGGTGTGTTTGCATGAGGTCTCCCTGTACTTTTGTATTCGTAGATGACATAGCAGTAGATATAAGTAATAACTCAAATCTTTGTGTTTGTAACTTTACTAACATCATTGGATGTGACTTCAGTTATTCAGCTCCTGTTACGTCTTTTCAATTGCTACAATCTAATTACACATTGATTCGAGATTTGCTGCCTACCCCTATCGGAATGAATCTCTCACTAGTGAGGAAGTTGCTACAACACGATGAATTGAAGCGATTGTTGAAAGAGGCCCAAGAAAATGGACAAAGAACTCTGATTACTGTCCATCATGATGTTGAAGAAATACACCATGTACTGGAAAGGGTCAAGAGAGACGGTGGACATGAATGGCGGGACACCCTCTTTGGATGGTCACCGACAGCTACAGGACTTTTTAACAAGATGCTCCATCCTGTTGTTGTTCTACTAGTACTCACTGTATTGTGCTTTGCTTTGACAATTGTTTTGCATGTTAGACTTTGGATTATGATGAAACGCTTAACTCGCTTAATCACCCCGCAAGAAGTATTTGCACTTGATATCCCTCGCCATAAGAGGACATGTGATATTCCCCATCAGTATTGATTATCGTGGAGCTTGAGTGACTGTAGTCACGGGGTGGATTATGTGGAATAATTACTAAATTGGCCAAGAATACAAAAATACAGCATTGTTCACACATTAAGGAAAGTCATAAAATCAAGAGGCTTCTGAGGTAGAATACAGCCACAGCTAGCACACGAAGAATGCAACATCTGTGATTCCCTGCGCGAGGTTGTTTGCGAAACTACACGAGGGATGGAACGGAACACGCTTGTTCCGTGGCCTTCCCTTGTGACGAATAGCAGATATGGGGACGAGATGGTACTACGGAACTGATAAGCGGCCTACACGCTACCCGAGCCAACCTTTCGTCAAATGTTGATGAAATGCTGTCCTTTTGTGCGAACTTTGCTCACCACAATGTACCAAAACACACCTCCATCCCGGAGGCTATCCGCCCCCGAGGTGTGAACACTCCTCCTTGAATACATTAATCATAATAAAAGTATGTATGACTAAAGTCACTCAAACTCCACTTTGAAGATAAAAAAATAATATAAAAATAGCCCAAGAGAGAGGGGATGTCAGGGAAGACACCATCGCGAAGAATTCCACCGCTGATTTCCGGGATCAGTCGACGGGCTGAGCCTTTCTTCCCCCCCATAGGGACGCCTTTGGGTAAGACTTCGATTACACCGAGCGCTTTCTCGGGGACTTAGAAATTTCTCTAGAGAATCTCTACCCTACGTTTATAGCCAGGCTGTATCGTTTATAATTTTGTCGCGCGTTTGTATACTTAGCAATATCTTTATTTGCACGTGCTTTGCAGACAGTGTATTTATCACCGGCAATCCTAAAGAACCTGTATATCTGTTGTTTAAATAAACTGCACTGTTTAAGTAGCTAGTCGTTCCGCTTTCTCACTGAACGCGACCAAAACTACAGAGAGGCCGTGCTAGTTCAGGAGCACGACTAGACTGAAGGTGCAGTCCACTATTAGTGTATCCAAATCGTAGTAGTTTAATACATATTAAACGCGATTGGACTGATAGTGCTGAATTGGGCATCACTCAGAATTTAAACCTAGCTGCACCTAGCCTCCCACCTCGGTGAGGAGTGTTAGAACGCAAGGGGGTTTATCTTCTGCCAAAACCGCTTGGCCCCGTTTCACGCAACAGAATTTGGCGTAGTCGGCAGGATTGCCATGGATAAACTGCTGCAAAAATATGATTGTGCCCCTTCCCAGGCTGGGAAGGAGTGGGCCCAAAAATTTTGGAAGGATGAAGAGAAAGTGGTGGAACGTATTGAAGAGTGTCGGGTTTCACAGAAGCTCAGAGCGGGGAAAGGCAAGGGTGTGATTTGTGCTGTGTTAGGCGCCTGTTTATCTTGTGCACAACAAGAAGCTAGAGAAACCCCTGCTCCTAATCTGATTTCAGCTGTAGAATATGCAACCCTGAAATCGGAGAATGAGGTGCTGAAGTCATCATTAGCCTTGCAAAAGGAGACAGGAGAAAAATTAAGAACTCACGTCGATAAGCTTGTGAGTGAGAATGAATGTTTAGGAAACCAGAATGCTCAACTTAAAATATTATTAGAAAGGGTGACTGGGCTCTTAGATAAAATGCAGCCCTCGACCCAGGTCCAACAGATTCGTAAGTTAATGTGTTATCCAAATTCCGGAACCCAGACCGGAGATTTTTTGTCTAATAGTGAGGATGACGAAGAAGATGAGGAGGAAAGGACTTTTACTTTGAAATCCCAAGTTTTTCCTTTACGTCCTCTGGTTAAAACTGAAGCTGCGGTTGATGACGATGATGAAATTCACACCACTGTGCGTACCGTTCCACGGACACCAACCGAGTTAACAAAAATAAGGGAGAAATATTCGAGGCGACCAGAAGAGTCAGCTGTTGAGTACGTGTGGCGAGTTTCTTCTGAAGGGGGGGACAGAATTATGCTGAGTGAGGAAGAAGCAGGAGACTCTTGGGGACCAGGAGTGTTTTTAACCACTATGCCTGGGGATCATAATTATTCCCTAACTGCTCGAGCAGCCTATTGGGCAGGGGGTATGGATCCGCGAGAGAGGGGGGAGCCGTTAGAGATTAGAGCTACAGGCTACTCTGATCTGTTTGCGGCTGTACGGAAAGCAGCTTGTCTGCAAGCCATGTATGACAGAGAGGAATTTCGGAAATCCCCAATGTCAGCCCCTATCGACCCCGATCGATTAGCCCCTCTCATCCGTGGTCTTCCCGATTGCCTGAAACCGTTCCTTGTTCGTACTCAAGATCGTATACGAGAGGCTCGGGGTGCTCATAGGCGGGGCCGTCGTCACTACATGCCCACCTGGAATGAATATGTACAGGAAATAGATCAATATGGGCGCCGAATGGGCTGGGCCAGCCTAACTAGTGAGAAATCCTCCGAACACCCCCGAAAGGTTCGCCAAGTCCGAACTCACACTAAAAACCCTAAATCGGAGGAAAGGTTTAAGCCTGATAAGGACCGGAATGAGTTGTGGCGTAAAGCCCTACAATTAGGGGTGCCCCGACAATTCTTGCACGGTGTCCCTACGGGAGACCTCCGTACACTAGTCCAATCTCTAACTAGAAAGAATAATGTGGCTGGGGAGAAAAGTCTAACCAGAGAATCCCCAAGTCGTGAGAAAATTGTGCCTTCTGCACCGGAACGTAACTTGATTGATTTGACAGAGTCCCAGCCAAAAAACTCCTATCCCCGGGGAGGGCAGTGAGCCACCCTGTCCGGCAGGTACTAGCAATTCAATGGCTCTCTCATAAAGACTCCGAACCCGTTATTATCATTCCTGTTGGACCCCGGAAGATATTGGTAAATTTTATTATTGATACTGGAGCCCAAATGTCTGCAATCACTAACGAAACAGCACAACTTCTAGGTATAAATCCCACCCGACGCAGAGTCAACTTCACAGGAATTGATGGTGTGGTAAAAACATGCCCCACTGCAAAAATTAACCTCTGGTTGCCGGGAGAGCAGCGAATGACTAGGGCAGAAGTGTTAGTGGGTGCCTCACATTCTAACCTCCTAGGATTTGACGTGCTGCGTGGGCGAATGTGGAAATTCCCGGATGGAACTGCGTGGAGTTTTGCAGGACGCAAAAAAGGATTAGACACAGTTAAACTGGGCCTATTAGAAACATCTATACCTTTGCCTCCCTCTAAAATTACCAACGTCCGACAGTACCCACTGCCTGCAGCTGCACTTGCAGGAGCAGACGGGGTGGTATCAGATTTAGAAAAAAGAAACATCATTAAGAGGACTCACTCGCCTTATAATTCACCGGTGTGGCCAGTAAAGAAACCAACCGGGCAATGGCGTTTCACAGTAGATTACCGAAAGTTAAACGCCAACGCTGCACCCCTGACCGCTGCGGTTCCGAGTATCGCGGAAATTGTGACAATGATAAAAGGAGCTGCCCATCCTTGGATGGCTGCCTTAGATGTAAAAGACATGTTTTTTATGATTCCCCTCCTTGAGCAAGACAAAGCGCAGTTTGCATTCACGTGGAAAGGAGTCCAATATACCTTTAACCGACTTCCACAAGGATACAAACATTCCCCCACCATTGCTCATAATGCTTTAGCTAAAGCGCTATCAGAGATTCCTGTTTCACAGGGATGTACAGTATACCAATATATTGACGACATCTTAATAGGGGGGGAGAGAGCCAAGAAAGTGTACAAGACATGATGCAAAACATCCGAAAAACATTATCAGATTTGGGATTGGAAATTCCAGACTCAAAATGTCAGGGACCTGCACAGGAAGTTAAATTCCTGGGGGTCTGGTAGATTAAGGGAGCTGCTTCTGTCCCTCAGGATACCCTGAAAAAAATAGAACATGGACAGAATCCTTCCAGCACGAAGGAGTTACAGCAAGTTCTGGGAACTTTAAGTTATTGGCGTAAACACATCCCTGGCTTTTCCATCATTGCTCGCCCCCTTTATTGTTTGCTCAAAAAAGGTAAATCCTGGGAGTGGACTGAACAACATACTAATGCACTGGAATTGCTAATAAAAGAGCTAAGGTTATTCCAACAACTTGGCCCCATACATCCAACTGACCCTGTCCATGTAGAATGGGGGTCCAGCGAACATGGTTCTCATTGTAACTTATGGCAAAAGGGACCAGCAGGACCGGAGAGACCATTAGAATTTAGCTCTCACTCCTTTAATGATACTGAGAGCAGATATTCAGACCTAGAGAAGGGTTTACTGTCCCTGGTGCGAGCATTGCAACGAGCAGAGCAGATAAGGAGAGAACAGAGCGTGATTGTTCGGGGCCCTTTTCGTCTCCTAGATGTGGTCCGTAAAGGGACAGCACCACCAGCCGGCATTGCCCAGAAACCCACAGTTCGAAAGTGGTATGCTTATTTAGAAGGCATTAATGATATCATGCCAATCTCTGAAGGTAGTATCAAAGTATCCAAGCTCCAGAAGGATATAGATGGTGCCCTATTGTTCCAATCCCCACCAAACAGACCATCTCCAATCCAAGAAGCACCTCCTCTGAAAGAAGGCAGTGATCTTACAGGAGTGTGGTTTACTGATGCGTCATCTCACCGTGAGAACAATAAGTGGAAATACAAGGCCGTAGCACTGGAAGTAGCAACGGGGGAAAGAGCAATTGAAACAGGAGAAGGTAGCGCACAAGTAGGGGAACTCAGAGCCGTCCTACTAGCTGCACAACGTGGGGCTACTTACATTTACACTGACTCATATGCTGTTTTTAAAGGAGCCACTGAATGGATTGGACACTGGGCAGCCAATGATTGGCAGGTGAATAGAGTCCCAATCTGGGAGACAGAGAGTTGGAAGCAACTGTTGGAAATGGGAGGACAGAGAACATTGCACGTTGGTTGGGTAAAAGGCCATGATCGTTCGAACTCGATCACTGCTCAATTCAACCAACAGGTAGATAGCCTCACGCGGTTGCAGCAAATTGACATTGTAGATGATGGTCGGGAATGGGAACGCTTACTCGAATGGTTACATATTAAGCGTGGCCATACAGGCCGTGCTGATCTGTATCAGGAAGGTCTAGCCCGGGGGTGGCCTGTGTCGGTTAAGCTGTGTGAACAAGTAGTAACCGCCTGTTCACAATGTCGCCTACGACTCAATAAAGATCATCCGAGTAAGGCGCCTCCTTTACACATTCGGGACAAGAAAACATTGTGGCATTCATGGCAAATTGATTATATTGGGCCCTTGAGATCATCAGGTGAGAAAAGATACGTCCTAGTCGGAGTGGAGATTATCTCTGGCCTCGCTATGGCCACCAGCTTCAAATCAGCTACGGAACAACACAGTGAAAGGCCTAAAAGGGTGGTTCAGCACACTTCCCCTTCCTGAGGAAATCCAAAGTGATAACGGTTCACACTTTACCGCTACAGTGGTAACAAGATTGGGCCAAAGAAAGAAGGGATTCGATGGGTATTTCATACTCCCTATTATCCTCAGGCTATGGCATTGTTGAACGCACCAATGGGATTGGTTAAGCGTTTTGCAAAAACTCATGAACCTGGTTGGCATTTGCATAGGGATGAATGCCATTCTATCAATTAAATAACAGATGGAGTGGAGATGGCTGTCCTAAAATGAAAGCTTTCTGTGTATCTGCTGATATCATCACTCCAAAAGTTCCCAATGAACCACGAAAATACCTAGGACAATTTCCACCCTGGGCAACCTGTGTTAGTGAAAATGCCTCAAATGGCACAGTACCAATGGTGTTAGCTACTCCCAAAAACCCCCATGCACGGGAAGCCCAAAGACTGTTCAGGGAAGATACACCGGATCAGCACCCGGTGGATCTCGCCTCTTTTTAACCCCGTCGGTCAAATGAGACCGAGCAGATTTTCTTTTCCTTTGTGTCTTACAGGAACCTCGGAAGAACTGTACGTGGACAGACTCATTGGCCTACGCTAACCTCGAGTGTCTCCAGGGATCCTGACATTGATCCTGGCAATAACATTATTTTTGTTATGTATGGCCATCTGGAGGCCTAAATTTTAGAATGACGAATTGGCAGATGGAATTGATGCTATTCAGTTTTATCTTTTTACTCCCTGTTGTTTGTAGTCAAAGAGACCCAGAATGGCCGTGGTCTCAAGCTTATGTAAAACACAATGCGATGGCAGGAACAGGAAAAGGAAAAATTGAGCCTGGCACACTGTAGTCCTACATGAAAATGAGGTGTTTTCCAAAACATGAGATAGATCAAAGCATAGATAAAGTCGAACCTGACTCAACTCCACAGACTAGTCTGGTTCCACTGCCACTATCTGAAACCCCGATAATGACACCTTATTGAGCGGACTTAAGAATCTGCCCTTGATGATGAGCTTTGGGATAATGCCACTGTCACGATACACTGCAAGCACTGAGACACTAGAAAACATGAGGGATTTAAATCTCTCCACTCTGGTCATACAAGGAAGTGAAGTATATTCCAGAGATAAATGGAGTTGGAAAGACTCACTCCAAATGGCTAAGCTTGAAGCCGTCCCAGGAAAGAAAATACAAAATTAGCTGCCGAGTAATCAATGGGTCTGCTCACCATAGACCAACTGTAATTGAAACCATCCATGTAGACTCTACTAAACCGGACAAATAAACACTGAATGATTGTTACAAAATTTATAGAGCCAAACCTCAGATTGCTGGCACAACTTCACCTTTATCAAAACCTATCATAGTATATTGTATTTGGGGCTACAGGGGCACGGAATTGTTATTTGAATTTATGATTGACTCAAATACATCTGAACCTGTTGAAATGAACCAAAACCTACACCCCCACAAACTTTCAAGGGTGTAGCTACTCAGCCCTCCATTAGTCTAACTCCCTTAACACCTTTAACATTGGCCCTTATGCCATTAAACACACAGGTCAACAACAAATACCGTTTAACCAAACATATTCCCCTCAAACGAGTAGAATTGTCAATGCAGATTAATATCTCTGCGATCAAACCCACCTGCTCACCATTCCTGAGTACATCTTATGCAGGATGGTCAGCATGGTTAGGCCGGCGAACTGTTGAACACCTCACAACGACTGAAGAGAGAGGTGACTGGTATCTTAGGAACAGGACTGGGAGTCTTAAATAGTACAGATGCTGAGATTACTTGCAAACAAACTAGTCACAACTACTAGTGATCTAGACAAATTAAAACATCCTCTACAGTCCTCTCTATCAGCATTGGGAAATCACCAATGGCTTTTATCGAATATATTGCTCAGTGGGAGGGAACAGGTGAAAAAGACCATCAGCTGATCACAAATGCACTTGGTACAACCCAAAACAAGTTTCCTTGGCCCTTAGTTGTATCCAAGCCCAACTGTGGATGCAATCTATGACAGCCCGCAATTATAAGGGAAGGTGAAGAAGGCACCTTGCCCACTGAAATTCGAAAAGTAATATGGGATAATTGCAATTGAGTTTGAGAGAAAATTTCAATCCTGGTGGTATCTGGTTAATTTCACCTATGATCCCACTGAGAGCAAAGCCACAGCTTTTGTCTTAACGATACGCAATGCCTCAGTATACACCATATACCCAATCATCGCACTGGGGTTGGAATCCACCATGGAGCTATACTCCATCCGGTAGAGCATAGAGTGTGGGCACAACAAAACGAGAATAAATGGCAAACTGTTGATGTTGAAGCATGCATTTCACAGAGATCAACAAGGGATTCATTTGTGAGAGTAATACTCTCAAGGCACAAGACATTTGTCTTGACACCAACCAGAATGTTTGTCATTTTGAGATACAACCTGATGAAACCCCAGAAACTGTGCTTGTATATATTGGGAAAGGGTGTGTTTGCATGAAGGTCTCCCTGTACTTTTGTATTCGTAGATGACATAGCAGTAGATATAAGTAATAACTCAAATCTTTGTGTTTGTAACTTTACTAACATCATTGGATGTGACTTCAGTTATTCAGCTCCTGTTACGTCTTTTCAATTGCTACAATCTAATTACACATTGATTCGAGATTTGCTGCCTACCCCTATCGGAATGAATCTCTCACTAGTGAGGAAGTTGCTACAACACGATGAATTGAAGCGATTTGTTGAAAGAGGCCAAGAAAATGGACAAAGAACTCTGATTACTGTTCCATCATGATGTTGAAAGAAAATACACCATGTACTGGGAAAGGGTCAAGAGAGACGGTGGACATGAATGGTGGGACACCCTCTTTGGATGGTCACCGACAGCTACAGGACTTTTTAACAAGATGCTCACTTCCTGTTGTTGTTCTACTAGTACTCACTGTTATTGTGCTTTTGCTTTGACAATTGTTTTGCATGTTAGACCTTTGGATTATGATGAAACGCTTAACTCGCTTAATCACCCCGACAAGAAGTATTTGCACTTGATATCCCTCGCCATAAGAGGACATGTGATATTCCCCATCAGTATTGATTATCGTGGAGCTTGAGTGACTGTAGTCACGGGGTGGATTAAGTGGAATAATTACTAAATTGGCCAAGAATACAAAAATACAGCATTGTTCACACATTAAGGAAAGTCATAAAATCAAGAGGCTTCTGAGGTAGAATACAGCCACAGCTAGCACACGAAGAATGCAACATCTGTGATTCCCTGCGCGAGGTTGTTTGCGAAACTACACGAGGGATGGAACGGAACACGCTTGTTCCGTGGCCTTCCCTTGTGACGAATAGCAGATATGGGGACGAGATGGTACTACGGAACTGATAAGCGGCCTACACGCTACCCGAGCCAACCTTTCGTCAAATGTTGATGAAATGCTGTCCTTTTGTGCGAACTTTGCTCACCACAATGTACCAAAACACACCTCCATCCCGGAGGCTATCCGCCCCCGAGGTGTGAACACTCCTCCTTGAATACATTAATCATAATAAAAGTATGTATGACTAAAGTCACTCAAACTCCACTTTGAAGATAAAAAAATAATATAAAAATAGCCCAAGAGAGAGGGGATGTCAGGGAAGACACCATCGCGAAGTATTCCACCGCTGATTTCCGGGATCAGTCGACGGGCTGAGCCTTTCTTCCCCCCCATAGGGACGCCTTTGGGTAAGACTTCGATTACACCGAGCGCTTTCTCGGGGACTTAGAAATTTCTCTAGAGAATCTCTACCCTACGTTTATAGCCAGGCTGTATCGTTTATAATTTTGTCGCGCGTTTGTATACTTAGCAATATCTTTACTTGCACGTGCTTTGCAGACAGTGTATTTATCACCGGCAATCCTAAAGAACCTGTATATCTGTTGTTTAAATAAACTGCACTGTTTAAGTAGCTAGTCGTTCCGCTTTCTCACTGAACGCGACCAAAACTACAGAGAGGCCGTGCTAGTTCAGGAGCACGACTAGACTGAAGGTGCAGTCCACTATTAGTGTATCCAAATCGTAGTAGTTTAATACATATTAAACGCGATTGGACTGATAGTGCTGAATTGGGCATCACTCAGAATTTAAACCTAGCCGCACCTAGCCTCCCACCTCGGTGAGGAGTGTTAGAACGCAAGGGGGTTTATCTTCTGCCAAAACCGCTTGGCCCCGTTTCACGCAACAGAATTTGGCGTAGTCGGCAGGATTGCCATGGATAAACTGCTGCAAAAATATGATTGTGCCCCTTCCCAGGCTGGGAAGGAGTGGGCCCAAAAATTTTGGAAGGATGAAGAGAAAGTGGTGGAACGTATTGAAGAGTGTCGGGTTTCACAGAAGCTCAGAGCGGGGAAAGGCAAGGGTGTGATTTGTGCTGTGTTAGGCGCCTGTTTATCTTGTGCACAACAAGAAGCTAGAGAAACCCCTGCTCCTAATCTGATTTCAGCTGTAGAATATGCAACCCTGAAATCGGAGAATGAGGTGCTGAAGTCATCATTAGCCTTGCAAAAGGAGGCAGGAGGAAAATTAAGAACTCACGTCGATAAGCTTGTGAGTGAGAATGAATGTTTAGGAAACCAGAATGCTCAACTTAAAATATTATTAGAAAGGGTGACTGGGCTCTTAGATAAAATGCAGCCCTCGACCCAGGTCCAACAGATTCGTAAGTTAATGTGTTATCCAAATTCCGGAACCCAGACCGGAGATTTTTTGTCTAATAGTGAGGATGACGAAGAAGATGAGGAGGAAAGGACTTTTGCTTTGAAATCCCAAGTTTTTCCTTTACGTCCTCTGGTTAAAACTGAAGCTGCGGTTGATGACGATGATGAAATTCACACCACTGTGCGTACCGTTCCACGGACACCAACCGAGTTAACAAAAATAAGGGAGAAATATTCGAGGCGACCAGAAGAGTCAGCTGTTGAGTACGTGTGGCGAGTTTCTTCTGAAGGGGGGGACAGAATTATGCTGAGTGAGGAAGAAGCAGGAGACTCTTGGGGACCAGGAGTGTTTTTAACCACTATGCCTGGGGATCATAATTATTCCCTAACTGCTCGAGCAGCCTATTGGGCAGGGGGTATGGATCCGCGAGAGAGGGGGGAGCCGTTAGAGATTAGAGCTACAGGCTACTCTGATCTGTTTGCGGCTGTACGGAAAGCAGCTTGTCTGCAAGCCATGTATGACAGAGAGGAATTTCGGAAATCCCCAATGTCAGCCCCTATCGACCCCGATCGATTAGCCCCTCTCATCCGTGGTCTTCCCGATTGCCTGAAACCGTTCCTTGTTCGTACTCAAGATCGTATACGAGAGGCTCGGGGTGCTCATAGGCGGGGCCGTCGTCACTACATGCCCACCTGGAATGAATATGTACAGGAAATAGATCAATATGGGCGCCGAATGGGCTGGGCCAGCCTAACTAGTGAGAAATCCTCCGAACACCCCCGAAAGGTTCGCCAAGTCCGAACTCACACTAAAAACCCTAAATCGGAGGAAAGGTTTAAGCCTGATAAGGACCGGAATGAGTTGTGGCGTAAAGCCCTACAATTAGGGGTGCCCCGACAATTCTTGCACGGTGTCCTACGGGAGACCTCCGTACACTAGTCCAATCTCTAACTAGAAAGAATAATGTGGCTGGGGAGAAAAGTCTAACCAGAGAATCCCCAAGTCGTGAGAAAATTGTGCCTTCTGCACCGGAACGTAACTTGATTGATTTGACAGAGTCCCAGCCAAAAAACTCCTATCCCCGGGGAGGGCAGTGAGCCACCCTGTCCGGCAGGTACTAGCAATTCAATGGCTCTCTCATAAAGACTCCGAACCCGTTATTATCATTCCTGTTGGACCCCGGAAGATATTGGTAAATTTTATTATTGATACTGGAGCCCAAATGTCTGCAATCACTAACGAAACAGCACAACTTCTAGGTATAAATCCCACCCGACGCAGAGTCAACTTCACAGGAATTGATGGTGTGGTAAAAACATGCCCCACTGCAAAAATTAACCTCTGGTTGCCGGGAGAGCAGCGAATGACTAGGGCAGAAGTGTTAGTGGGTGCCTCACATTCTAACCTCCTAGGATTTGACGTGCTGCGTGGGCGAATGTGGAAATTCCCGGATGGAACTGTGTGGAGTTTTGCAGGACGCAAAAAGGATTAGACGCAGTTAAACTGGGCCTATTAGAAACATCTATACCTTTGCCTCCCTCTAAAATTACCAACGTCCGACAGTACCCACTGCCTGCAGCTGCACTTGCAGGAGCAGACGGGGTGGTATCAGATTTAGAAAAAAGAAACATCATTAAGAGGACTCACTCGCCTTATAATTCACCGGTGTGGCCAGTAAAGAAACCAACCGGGCAATGGCGTTTCACAGTAGATTACCGAAAGTTAAACGCCAACACTGCACCCCTGACCGCTGCGGTTCCGAGTATCGCGGAAATTGTGACAATGATAAAAGGAGCTGCCCATCCTTGGATGGCTGCCTTAGATGTAAAAGACATGTTTTTTATGATTCCCCTCCTTGAGCAAGACAAAGCGCAGTTTGCATTCACGTGGAAAGGAGTCCAATATACCTTTAACCGACTTCCACAAGGATACAAACATTCCCCCACCATTGCTCATAATGCTTTAGCTAAAGCGCTATCAGAGATTCCTGTTTCACAGGGATGTACAGTATACCAATATATTGACGACATCTTAATAGGGGGGAGAGAGCCAAGAAAGTGTACAAGACATGATGCAAAACATCCGAAAAACATTATCAGATTTGGGATTGGAAATTCCAGACTCAAAATGTCAGGGACCTGCACAGGAAGTTAAATTCCTGGGGGTCTGGTGGATTAAGGGAGCTGCTTCTGTCCCTCAGGATACCCTGAAAAAAATAGAACATGGACAGAATCCTTCCAGCACGAAGGAGTTACAGCAAGTTCTGGGAACTTTAAGTTATTGGCGTAAACACATCCCTGGCTTTTCCATCATTGCTCGCCCCCTTTATTGTTTGCTCAAAAAAGGTAAATCCTGGGAGTGGACTGAACAACATACTAATGCACTGGAATTGCTAATAAAAGAGCTAAGGTTATTCCAACAACTTGGCCCCATACATCCAACTGACCCTGTCCATGTAGAATGGGGGTCCAGCGAACATGGTTCTCATTGTAACTTATGGCAAAAGGGACCAGCAGGACCGGAGAGACCATTAGAATTTAGCTCTCACTCCTTTAATGATACTGAGAGCAGATATTCAGACCTAGAGAAGGGTTTACTGTCCCTGGTGCGAGCATTGCAACGAGCAGAGCAGATAAGGAGAGAACAGAGCGTGATTGTTCGGGGCCCTTTTCGTCTCCTAGATGTGGTCCGTAAAGGGACAGCACCACCAGCCGGCATTGCCCAGAAACCCACAGTTCGAAAGTGGTATGCTTATTTAGAAGGCATTAATGATATCATGCCAATCTCTGAAGGTAGTATCAAAGTATCCAAGCTCCAGAAGGATATAGATGGTGCCCTATTGTTCCAATCCCCACCAAACAGACCATCTCCAATCCAAGAAGCACCTCCTCTGAAAGAAGGCAGTGATCTTACAGGAGTGTGGTTTACTGATGCGTCATCTCACCGTGAGAACAATAAGTGGAAATACAAGGCCGTAGCACTGGAAGTAGCAACGGGGGAAAGAGCAATTGAAACAGGAGAAGGTAGCGCACAAGTAGGGGAACTCAGAGCCGTCCTACTAGCTGCACAACGTGGGGCTACTTACATTTACACTGACTCATATGCTGTTTTTAAAGGAGCCACTGAATGGATTGGACACTGGGCAGCCAATGATTGGCAGGTGAATAGAGTCCCAATCTGGGAGACAGAGAGTTGGAAGCAACTGTTGGAAATGGGAGGACAGAGAACATTGCACGTTGGTTGGGTAAAAGGCCATGATCGTTCGAACTCGATCACTGCTCAATTCAACCAACAGGTAGATAGCCTCACGCGGTTGCAGCAAATTGACATTGTAGATGATGGTCGGGAATGGGAACGCTTACTCGAATGGTTACATATTAAGCGTGGCCATACAGGCCGTGCTGATCTGTATCAGGAAGGTCTAGCCCGGGGGTGGCCTGTGTCGGTTAAGCTGTGTGAACAAGTAGTAACCGCCTGTTCACAATGTCGCCTACGACTCAATAAAGATCATCCGAGTAAGGCGCCTCCTTTACACATTCGGGACAAGAAAACATTGTGGCATTCATGGCAAATTGATTATATTGGGCCCTTGAGATCATCAGGTGAGAAAAGATACGTCCTAGTCGGAGTGGAGATTATCTCTGGCCTCGCTATGGCCACCAGCTTCAAATCAGCTACCGGGAACAACACAGTGAAAGGCCTAAAAGGGTGGTTCAGCACACTTCCCCTTCCTGAGGAAATCCAAAGTGATAACGGTTCACACTTTACCGCTACAGTGGTACAAGATTGGGCCAAAGAAGAAGGGATTCGATGGGTATTTCATACTCCCTATTATCCTCAGGCTAATGGCATTGTTGAACGCACCAATGGATTGGTTAAGCGTTTTGCAAAAACTCATGAACCTGGTTGGCATTTGCCATTGGATGATGCCATCTATCAATTAAATAACAGATGGAGTGGAGATGGCTGTCCTAAAATGAAAGCTTTCTGTGTATCTGCTGATATCATCACTCCAAAAGTTCCCAATGAACCACGAAAATACCTAGGACAATTTCACCCTGGGCAACCTGTGTTAGTGAAAATGCCTCAAATTGGCACAGTACCAATGGTGTTAGCTACTCCCAAAAACCCCCATGCACGGGAAGCCAAAGACTGTTCAGGGAAGATACACCGGATCAGCACCCGGTGGATCTCGCCCTCTTTTTAACCCCGTCGGTCAAATGAGACCGAGCAGATTTTCTTTTCCTTTGTGTCTTACAGGAACCTCGGAAGAACTGTACGTGGACAGACGCATTGGCCTACGCTAACCTCGAGTGTCTCCAGGGAATCCTGACATTGATCCTGGCAATAATATTATTTTTGTTATGTATGGCCATCTGGAGGCCTAAATTTTAGAATGACGAATTGGCAGATGGAATTGATGCTATTCAGTTTTATCTTTTTACTCCCTGTTGTTTGTAGTCAAAGAGACCCAGAATGGCCGTGGTCTCAAGCTTATGTAAAACACAATGCGATGGCAGGAACAGGAAAAGGAAAATTGAGCCTGGCCACTGTAGTCCTACATGAAAATGAGGTGTTTTCAAAACATGAGATAGATCAAAGCATAGATAAAGTCGAACCTGACTCAACTCCACAGACTAGTCTGGTTCCACTGCCACTATCTGAAACCCCCGATAATGACACCTTATTGAGCGGACTTAAGAATCTGCCCCTTGATGATGAGCTTTGGGATAATGCACTGTCACGATACACTGCAAGCACTGAGACACTAGAAAACATGAGGGATTTAAATCTCTCCACTCTGGTTATACAAGGAAGTGAAGTATATTCCAGAGATAAATGGAGTTGGAAAGACTCACTCCAAATGGCTAAGCTTGAAGCCGTCCCAGGAAAGAAAATACAAATTAGCTGCCGAGTAATCAATGGGTCTGCTCACCATAGACCAACTGTAATTGAAACCATCCATGTAGACTCTACTAAACCGGACAAATATAACACTGATTGATTGTTACAAAATTATAGAGCCAAACTCAGATTGCTGGCACAACTTCACCTTTATCAAACCTATCATAGTATATTGTATTTGGGGCTACAGGGGCACGGAATTGTTATTTGAATTTATGATTGACTCAAATACATCTGAACCTGTTGAAATGAACCCAAAACCTACACCCCCACAAACTTTCAAGGGTGTAGCTACTCAGCCCTCCATTAGTCTAACTCCTTACACCTTTAACATTGGCCCTTATGCCATTAAACACACAGGTCAACAACAAATACCGTTTAACCCAACATATTCCCTCAAACGAGTAGAATTGTCAATGCAGATTAATATCTCTGCGATCAAACCCACCTGCTCACCATTCCTGAGTACATCTTATGCAGGATGGTCAGCATGGTTAGGCCGGCGAACTGTTGACACCTCACAACGACTGAAGAGA
>NW_027436353.1:0-8000 GCF_964199755.1 Larus michahellis | reverse complement strand
AACCCTCACCCAGAAGCTCCGGCTTCTTGTTGGAAAGAATCTGGTAGAAGATGTGGTAGTTGCGCTCAGCCTTCAGCTGGAAAATGACGCGGGACTTCTCCAGGAGGTCTGGGGGGGTAAGGAAAAGTTTGGGGTGAGGACATGCATGATGGATGGATGGATGGTGGGATGAAGAGATGGATGATGGATGGATGGACGGACGGACAGATGGACGGTGCGACAGAGAGATGGCGGGATGAGAAAATGAAGATGGTGGGATGAGAAAATGAACACGTCTGGATAGTGGGACAGGGAGATGGAGATGTTTGGATGGGGAGATGGATGGTGGGATAAACACATGGAGAAGTTCGGATGGTGAGATGAGAAGACAGAGACACTTGGAAGGTGGGATGGGGAGATAGATGGATGGAGAGATATTGGGGGGAGAAGCTGGAGATGGTGGGAGGAGGACACAGATCTTTGGATGGGGAGATGGATGCTGGGATGAGGAGCTGGAGATGGTGGGAGGAAGAGATGGATGGATAGACGGAAAAATGGATGGATGGAGGAATGAGTGGATGGATAGATAGACAGAGACATGGACGGATGGATAGAAGCACGGATAAATGGAGGGACGGATAAATGGAGGGACGGATAAATGGAGGGACGGAGGGAGGGATGGAGGGAGGGATGGATGGATGGAAAGATGCATGGATGGAAAGATGGACTGATGGATGGAGAGATGGACGGATGGAGGAATAGATGGATGCATGGAGAGATGAATGCAGGGATAGATGGATGGAAGGAAGGAGGGATGGATGGAAGGATGGAGAGATGGATGGAGGGATGGATGATGGAAGGATGGAGAGACAGATGGATGGAGGGATGGATGGATGGAGGGATGGAGGAACGGATGGAGAGATGGAAGGATGGATGGAGAAATGCATGGAGGGATGGAGGGATGGAGAGAGAGAGGAATGGAGGGAGGAATGGAGAGATAAATGGATAGAGAAATGGGTGGATGGATAGAGATGGATGGAGGAATGGATGCATAGAGGGATGAAGAAATGGATGGATGAATAGAAAGATGGATGGATGCGGAAATCGATGGAGAGATGGATGGATGGATGGAGAAATGGATGGAGAGATGGAAAAATGGACAGAGCAACAGATAGAGAAATGGAGAAACAGAGACATGGATGGAGGAACAGATGGATGGCGGGAGGAGGAGCTGGACGGTGGAGGCTGGACGATGGCCCCACCCCCTCCTGGCACCCGCAGCCACTCACAGGTCTCGATGTCGGCCGACGCCAACTTCCCGGTGGCCCCAAAGTGGATCCGGATGAACTTCCCCTGGGAGAGCCACAGCGGGAGCTGGAGGTGGCCACCTGCCCCCAGCAGCTCCCGCCCCATAGATCCCGCCTCATATGTCCCGCCCCATAGATCCCACCCCACAGGTCCCGCCCCACGGCACTCACAAAGCGGGAGGAGTTGTCATTGCGGACGGTCTTGGCGTTGCCAAAGGCCTCCAGGGCAGGGTTGGCCTGGATGATTTGGTCCTCCAGGGTACCCTGGTGGGGTGGGGACGGTGGAGGAAGGTGGGGGGTGGCCACCATGTGGCTAGCGGGGGGGTGGGGGGGTGGTGGCCATGATGGAGGAGGTGTGGCCTGAAGCCCCACCTTGCTGCTATTGGCCGCCTCCTTCTTGCGGTCGCCGATGGCGGCGATGCTGGCAAAGTACTGGATGACCCTCTTGGTGTTGACCGTCTTCCCCGCCCCGGATTCTCCGCTGGGGGGCAGTTGGGGGGTAGGGTTGGAGAACATCTGGGCGGCTTCTCCGTCCCAGCCCACCGCTGTGGGGCAGGGCTGGGGCGAAGCGGGGACAGACTTACGTGATGAGGATGGACTGGTTCTCGCGGTCTGGGAGGAGGAGAGAGAAGTCAGGGGGACGAAGGGCAGGAGATGGTTGGGGTCTGGTTGTGGTTCTCTACCGCCCCGGGTGAGGACCATGTTGGTGGGACACAGTTAGGGAAGATATTTGGGGTCTGGTTGAGGTTCTCCACCCCCCAGGGGAGAACCAGGTCAGCTGGGACGCAGTTAGGGCAGATGTTTGGGGTCTTGGTCAGGGTTCTCCTCCCCCCAGGGGAGGACCAGCTGTGGGTCAGGCCCCGTTTTTGGGGTGCGAAGTCTTCTGCTCTGGGGTCCCAGGGGGAGGTCCTCACCCGTCAGCATGTTCTGGTAGGCGTTGTCGGAGATGGAGAAGATGTGGGGTGGAGCTTCGCTCCTCTTCTTGCCCCGGTAGGCGGCCACCACCTCGGCGTCGTAGACAGGCAACCACTTGTAGGGGTTGACGGTGACGCAGAAGAGCCCCGAGTAGGTCTGGAAAAGGGACAAGGTGGGTCAGGGCCACCGGCGGCCACCTCCAGCAGGAGGGGACAACCCGGGGCCGCACGGCCCAAGGCATCTGGTGGTGGGACAGCCTGGTTTTGGGTGGCCCAAGGGGATTCAGGATGGGACACGGTGGGTCTGGGTGGCCCAAGGGGGACGGAGATGGGACATCTTGAGGACTTGGTGGCCCCAAGGGGGTTGGGGATGGGACATGGTGGGTCTTGGTGGCCCAAGGAGACCAGGGATGGAACATCTGGCGTCTTGGTGGCCCAAGGGGGGCCTGGAGATGGGACACGGTGGGTCTGAGTGGCTTCAAGGGGTCTGAAGAAGAGACATCTTGAGGTCTTGGTGGCCCAAGGGGTCCAGGGACGGGACGTGGTGCATCTGGGTGGCCCAAGGGGGGCTGGAGAAGGCCCACCAGGTTCTAGGTGGCCCTCAACAACCACATGGATGCCCCCCCCCGGGTTCTAGGTGGCCCCACAGCCTCTCCCTGCTCTCGCTGTCCCTCAAGGCCTTCAGCAAACGGTCTCCCCCCCACCCCCTGCCCCATAGAGACCCACAACCCCCCCCCAGGGGCTGGTGGGAGCTGACGTAGATCATCCAGGCGGCATAGCGCTCCTTCAGGTTGAAGAGGACGGCGGGCTCGTGGAGGAAGGTCAGCATGGCCATGTCCTCGATCTTGTCGAACTTGGGGGGGTTCTGCTGGTGGACGTCGCTCTCCTTCACCGTCACCGTCTGTGGGGGGACACATGCACATGGGGTGGGGGGGAGTTGGGGGGCACCCTGTAGGGTGGGAGGTCTCACAGGGGCTGGGGGGTGGCCTCATGGGGTGGGGGACCTCCATGGGGTGGGGGGTCTCCACAGGGCAGGGGCTTCTCCATGGGTCAGGGGGTGCCCCTATGGGGTGGGCCCCACCTCCCCAACCCCTCACCCCCCAACGCCCCTCCCCCCCCGCCCCTCCCCCAGCTCAGTAGCCATGGTGGCCACCACCTCCTTGCCCCCCAACCCCCTCCCCCCAACAACCCCCCACCCCATTAACCCCTCGCCCCCCAACTCCCCCCCAACCCCCAAGTCCCCCCCACCCCCCCATACCTCGCCCAGCTCGGTAGCCACGGTGGCCACCCCGTCCTGCCGGCCCAGCAGCCGCCCCCGCACGAACTCCAGCCGGGGGTGGGGCACGAAGCACTCGGCGCGGGGGTCGAAGGGCCGGGGCTGCGCCTCCGCCTGCCGCAGGAAGGGGGCGGCCGCCCCCAGCCCTGCCAGTGCCCCTGAGGCCATCCTGGGGGGCGGGGGGCAGGCTGGGACCCACAGATCCCCCACGGGACCCACAGATCCCCCAGGGCCAACGATGGCCAACCGTTGACCCCTCCATGGCCATGGATGGGGCCTTGACCCCGGCCCCGCCAATGCCCCCCACACCATCCTGGGGGTCTATGGATCAACCTGGGCCCCATAGATCCACCATGGGACCCATACATCTGCCACAGGACCCACAGATCCCCCATGGTCAATGATGGCCAACTGTTGACCCCTCCATGGCCATGGATGCGGCCTTGCTCCCAGCCCCGCCAACGCCCCCTACACCATCCTGGGGGGCTGTGGGTCAGTCTGGGCCCCATAGATCCACCATGGGACCCACAGATCTGCCACAGGACCCATAGATCCCCCATGGGACCCATACATCTGCCACAGGACCCATAGATTCCCCATGGTCAACAACGGCCAACTGTTGACCCCTCCATGGCCATGGATGGGGCTTTGCTCCCAGCCCCGCCAACACCCCCCACACCATCCTGGGGGGCTGTGGGTCAGTCTGGGCCCCATAGATCACCCATGGGACCCATAGATCCCCCACAGACCCCCTACGGCCATGCGTGGACCCCTATAGCCATGGACAGACCCCCGCCGTGGGGAGCCCCACAGCACCCCACATCACCCCACAACCTCCCTACAGGGCCCCACGGCTGCCCCCTCACCTGCGATCTGTGGGTCTGAGCTGGGAGATGAAGGGAACTGTAGGGGGCAGGAGAGTGAGGGCCTGCCCCATAGATCCCTCCTGTGCCCCATAGGGCCCCCCACACCCCACAGAGCCCCCTTTGTATCCCACAGAGCCCCCATTGTGCCCCATAGATTCCCTGTGCCCCATAGATCCCTGCACCCCGTAGACCCCCTCAGTGCCCCATAAACCCCATTTGCCCCACAGACCCCCGTGTGCCCCATAGAACTGCACACCCCATACCCCCCCATGCCCCATAGATCCCCCCCCATGCCCCATAGACACCCCTGCCCCCCACATCTCGTCTGCCCCCCATACACCCCCATGTGCCCCATAGACCCCCATGTGCCCCACAGAACTGTGCACCCCACACCCCACAAGTGTGCCCCATAGCACCTGTCCTGCCCCATAGATCCCCCTGCGCCCCCATAGAACCCTTGTACCCTATAGATCCGCCTGAGCCCTAGAGATCCCTGTACCCCCCATAGATCCCCCCGTGCCCCATAGATCTCCTGTGACCGACCCCCCCCTTTGTGCCCCATAGACCGCCCCTGACTGCCCCATAGATCCCCACACCCCCTTAGAACGCCTTTGTGCCCCATAGATCTCCCATTCGCCCCACAGATGCCCCCTGAGCCCCACAGATCCCTGTGTCACTCCACAGACACCCTTTGTGCCCCATAGATTCCCTGCACCCCACAGACCCCTCTTTGTGCCCCACAGACCCCCGTGCCCCATAGACCCCGTTTGCCCCATAGACCCCCTCTGTGCCCTATAGACACCCTCTGCCCCATAGATCCCCGTGCCCCCCACAGAACCCCTTTGTGCCTCATAGACCCCCTCGTGCCCCACAGATCCCGCGTACCCCATAGAACCCCTCTGCCCCATAGATCCCCGTGCCCCCCACAGAACCCCTTTGTGCCTCATAGACCCCCTCGTGCCCCACAGATCCCGCGTACCCCATAGAACCCCTCTGCCCCATAGATCCCCGTGCCCCCCACAGAACCCCTTTGTGCCTCATAAACCCCCCCGTGCCCCACAGCCCCCCCGTGCCCCATAGACTCCTCTCCCCCATAGATCCCCGTGCCACCCATAGACTCCCCTGTGCCCCATAAACCCCCTTTGTGCCTCACAGACACCCCTGTGCCCCATAGAACCCACTTGCACCCCATAGATCCCCCCGTGCCCCCCACAGAACCCCTTTGTGCCTCATAAACCCCCCCGTGCCCCACAGCCCCCCCGTGCCCCATAGACTCCTCTCCCCCATAGATCCCCGTGCCACCCATAGACTCCCCTGTGCCCCATAAACCCCCTTTGTGCCTCACAGACACCCCTGTGCCCCATAGAACCCACTTGCACCCCATAGATCCCCCCGTGCCCCCCACAGAACCCCTTTGTGCCTCATAAACCCCCCCGTGCCCCACAGCCCCCCCGTGCCCCATAGACTCCTCTCCCCCATAGATCCCCGTGCCACCCATAGACTCCCCTGTGCCCCATAAACCCCCTTTGTGCCTCACAGACACCCCTGTGCCCCATAGAACCCACTTGCACCCCATAGATCCCCCCGTGCCCCATAGAACCTCTCTGCCCCATAGATCCCCCTGTGCCCCACAGCCCTCCCTGCCCCATAGAGCCCTCCTGCCCCCCAACCTCCCCCAGCCCCACAGACCCACTCTCTCTCTCTCTGCCCCACGGCGGGACGTGGGGCGGATGCGCAGCCCCACCACATTTATAGGGCGCCGTGGGGTGTGGGGGGGGGAGGGGCGTCCAGCGGGGGAGGGTTGGAGGGGAGGGGAGGGGGCAGCGCCCCCCATCCCCCACCCCACGGCGCCTCCCCAGGGGACCCTGGCATCCGGGCCCCATAGATTCACCCCATAGCACAAATCTATGGGGCAAAGGAAGGGAGGCAGGCATCGCTTGGTTGTGGGGCATTTGTGGGGCACGGATGCCTGGGTCCCTCATATGTGGGGCATCTATGGGGCACGGACACCAGGATCCCTTGTGTCTATGGGCTGTCTATGGGGCCTGGACACTGGGGTCCCTTGTGTCTGTGGGGCATCTATGGGGCCCGGATGCCTGGGTCCTCTGTATGTGGGGCACCTATGGGGTTCAGACACCAGAATCCCTTGTGTCTATGGGGCCCGGACGCCTGAGTTTTTAATATCTACGCGTCCTGAACACTGAGCTCCCTTGTGTCTATGGGGCACCTATGGGGCAGGGACACCGGGGTCCTTCATATCTATGGGGCTGAAACACCTGGGTCCATCATATGTGGGGCACCCTGACGCCAGGATCCCTTGTGCCTATGGGGCATCTATGGGGCCCGGGCACCTGTGGGTCCCGGCCGCCGGGGTCCTGGCCCTCGTCCCACCACTTGTGGGGCGCTGACAGGTGCCAGCCGCCAGCTCTATATCGGGCGTTCGTTATCTCGTCCCCCCCGCGACGAGGCGCCATGGGGCTGGCGCCGTGGGGCCGCCGTGGGGCCGGGGGGGGGCGGTTGGCACCGTTCCCGGACACGGGACCTACTTTGTCCTCGGGGAGGTGACAAATGTCCTGCGAGGCGACACATTCCTGGGGGGGGGGGGGGCGCCCCATAGATCCCCCCCCGCCCCATAGATCCCTCTGGAGCCCCATAGATCCCCTATAGAGCTCCATAGGGACGTGCTGTCCCCCATAGGGAGGTGACAGGACCCATAGGGAGGTGTCGGCACCGTGGGGGGGCTCTGCCCCATAGCGGGCCCCACGGCGACCCTCCCCCACGGTGGGGGCGGGGGGGGGAGGGGCTGCCCAAGGCCGGGTCCCCCCGGGACGGTCAGGAGGGAGCGGGGGAGGGGGGGGATGGGGGGTGTGGGGCAGAGATGGGGAGTGGGATGTGGGGAGATGGGGGGCATGTGGGGCGATGGGGGGGGTGGGGAGATGGGGGGTGGGATGTGGGGCAGAGAGGAGGGGAGGTGGGAGATGTGGGGAGATGGAGGGGATGTGGGGCAGAGAGGGGGAGATGGGGGGTGGGATGTGGGGCGGGGGGGTGGAATGTGGGGAGATGGGGGATGTGGGGGACATGTGGGGCAGAGATGGGGGAGTGGGATGTGGAGAGATGGGGGATGTGGGGCAGAGATGGGGGGATGTGGGGCGGGGGTTGGGATGTGGGGCAGAGAGGGGGGAAGTGGGGCGGGGGGGTGGGATGTGGGGAGATGGGGGGATGTGGGGCGGGGGGGTGGGATGTGGGGCAGAGAGGGGGGAAGTGGGGTGGGGGGGTGGGATGTGGGGCAGAGACGGGGGAAGTGGGGCGGGCGGGTGGGATGTGGGGAGATGGGGGGATGTGGGGCAGAGAGGGGGAAGTGGGGCGGGGGTTGGGATGTGGGGCAGAGAGGGGGAAGTGGGGCGGGCGGGTGGGATGTGGGGCAGAGAGGGGGGAAGTGGGGTGGGGGTTGGGATGTGGGGCAGAGACGGGGGATGTGGGGCAGAGAGGGAGGAGATGGGGGGATGTGGGGAGATGGGGGGCATGTGGGGCAGGGGGGCGGGATGTGGGGCAGGGGGGTGGGATGTGGGGAGACGGGCTGATGTGTGGCGGGGGGGTGGGATGTGGGGCAGAGAAGGGGGATGTGGGGCAGAGAGGGGGGAAGTGGGGGGGGTGGGAT
>NW_027436352.1:0-21815 GCF_964199755.1 Larus michahellis | reverse complement strand
GTGATCTAGACAAATTAAAACATCCTCTACAGTCCTCTCTATCAGCATTGGGAAATCACCAATGGCTTTTATCGAATATATTGCCTCAGTGGGAGGAAACAGGTGAAAAAGACCATCAGCTGATCACAAATGCACTTGGTACAACCCCAAACAATGTTTCCTTGGCCCTTAGTTGTATCCAAGCCCAACTGTGGATGCAATCTATGACAGCCGCAATTATAAGGGAAGGTGAAGAAGGCACCTTGCCCACTGAAATTCGAAAAGTAATATGGGATAATGCAATTGAGTTTGAGAGAAAATTTCAATCCTGGTGGTATCTGGTTAATTTCACCTATGATCCCACTGAGAGCAAAGCCACAGCTTTTGTCTTAACGATACGCAATGCCTCAGTATACACCATATACCCAATCATCGCACTGGGGTTGAATCACCATGGAGCTATACTCCATCCGGTAGAGCATAGAGTGTGGGCACAACAAAACGAGAATAAATGGCAAACTGTTGATGTTGAAGCATGCATTTCACGAGATCAACAAGGATTCATTTGTGAGAGTAATACTCTCAAGGCACAAGACATTTGTCTTGACACCAACCAGAATGTTTGTCATTTTGAGATACAACCTGATGAAACCCCAGAAACTGTGCTTGTATATATTGGGAAAGGGTGTGTTTGCATGAGGTCTCCCTGTACTTTTGTATTCGTAGATGACATAGCAGTAGATATAAGTAATAACTCAAATCTTTGTGTTTGTAACTTTACTAACATCATTGGATGTGACTTCAGTTATTCAGCTCCTGTTACGTCTTTTCAATTGCTACAATCTAATTACACATTGATTCGAGATTTGCTGCCTACCCCTATCGGAATGAATCTCTCACTAGTGAGGAAGTTGCTACAACACGATGAATTGAAGCGATTGTTGAAAGAGGCCCAAGAAAATGGACAAAGAACTCTGATTGCTGTCCATCATGATGTTGAAGAAATACACCATGTACTGGAAAGGGTCAAGAGAGACGGTGGACATGAATGGTGGGACACCCTCTTTGGATGGTCACCGACAGCTACAGGACTTTTTAACAAGATGCTCCATCCTGTTGTTGTTCTACTAGTACTCACTGTATTGTGCTTTGCTTTGACAATTGTTTTGCATGTTAGACTTTGGATTATGATGAAACGCTTAACTCGCTTAATCACCCCGCAAGAAGTATTTGCACTTGATATCCCTCGCCATAAGAGGACATGTGATATTCCCCATCAGTATTGATTATCGTGGAGCTTGAGTGACTGTAGTCACGGGGTGGATTATGTGGAATAATTACTAAATTGGCCAAGAATACAAAAATACAGCATTGTTCACACATTAAGGAAAGTCATAAAATCAAGAGGCTTCTGAGGTAGAATACAGCCACAGCTAGCACACGAAGAATGCAACATCTGTGATTCCCTGCGCGAGGTTGTTTGCGAAACTACACGAGGGATGGAACGGAACACGCTTGTTCCGTGGCCTTCCCTTGTGACGAATAGCAGATATGGGGACGAGATGGTACTACGGAACTGATAAGCGGCCTACACGCTACCCGAGCCAACCTTTCGTCAAATGTTGATGAAATGCTGTCCTTTTGTGCGAACTTTGCTCACCACAATGTACCAAAACACACCTCCATCCCGGAGGCTATCCGCCCCCGAGGTGTGAACACTCCTCCTTGAATACATTAATCATAATAAAAGTATGTATGACTAAAGTCACTCAAACTCCACTTTGAAGATAAAAAAATAATATAAAAATAGCCCAAGAGAGAGGGGATGTCAGGGAAGACACCATCGCAAAGAATTCCACCGCTGATTTCCGGGATCAGTCGACGGGCTGAGCCTTTCTTCCCCCCCATAGGGACGCCTTTGGGTAAGACTTCGATTACACCGAGCGCTTTCTCGGGGACTTAGAAATTTCTCTAGAGAATCTCTACCCTACGTTTATAGCCAGGCTGTATCGTTTATAATTTTGTCGCGCGTTTGTATACTTAGCAATATCTTTATTTGCACGTGCTTTGCAGACAGTGTATTTATCACCGGCAATCCTAAAGAACCTGTATATCTGTTGTTTAAATAAACTGCACTGTTTAAGTAGCTAGTCGTTCCGCTTTCTCACTGAACGCGACCAAAACTACAGAGAGGCCGTGCTAGTTCAGGAGCACGACTAGACTGAAGGTGCAGTCCACTATTAGTGTATCCAAATCGTAGTAGTTTAATACATATTAAACGCGATTGGACTGATAGTGCTGAATTGGGCATCACTCAGAATTTAAACCTAGCCGCACCTAGCCTCCCACCTCGGTGAGGAGTGTTAGAACGCAAGGGGGTTTATCTTCTGCCAAAACCGCTTGGCCCCGTTTCACGCAACAGAATTTGGCGTAGTCGGCAGGATTGCCATGGATAAACTGCTGCAAAAATATGATTGTGCCCCTTCCCAGGCTGGGAAGGAGTGGGCCCAAAAATTTTGGAAGGATGAAGAGAAAGTGGTGGAACGTATTGAAGAGTGTCGGGTTTCACAGAAGCTCAGAGCGGGGAAAGGCAAGGGTGTGATTTGTGCTGTGTTAGGCGCCTGTTTATCTTGTGCACAACAAGAAGCTAGAGAAACCCCTGCTCCTAATCTGATTTCAGCTGTAGAATATGCAACCCTGAAATCGGAGAATGAGGTGCTGAAGTCATCATTAGCCTTGCAAAAGGAGACAGGAGAAAAATTAAGAACTCACGTCGATAAGCTTGTGAGTGAGAATGAATGTTTAGGAAACCAGAATGCTCAACTTAAAATATTATTAGAAAGGGTGACTGGGCTCTTAGATAAAATGCAGCCCTCGACCCAGGTCCAACAGATTCGTAAGTTAATGTGTTATCCAAATTCCGGAACCCAGACCGGAGATTTTTTGTCTAATAGTGAGGATGACGAAGAAGATGAGGAGGAAAGGACTTTTACTTTGAAATCCCAAGTTTTTCCTTTACGTCCTCTGGTTAAAACTGAAGCTGCGGTTGATGACGATGATGAAATTCACACCACTGTGCGTACCGTTCCACGGACACCAACCGAGTTAACAAAAATAAGGGAGAAATATTCGAGGCGACCAGAAGAGTCAGCTGTTGAGTACGTGTGGCGAGTTTCTTCTGAAGGGGGGGACAGAATTATGCTGAGTGAGGAAGAAGCAGGAGACTCTTGGGGACCAGGAGTGTTTTTAACCACTATGCCTGGGGATCATAATTATTCCCTAACTGCTCGAGCAGCCTATTGGGCAGGGGGTATGGATCCGCGAGAGAGGGGGGAGCCGTTAGAGATTAGAGCTACAGGCTACTCTGATCTGTTTGCGGCTGTACGGAAAGCAGCTTGTCTGCAAGCCATGTATGACAGAGAGGAATTTCGGAAATCCCCAATGTCAGCCCCTATCGACCCCGATCGATTAGCCCCTCTCATCCGTGGTCTTCCCGATTGCCTGAAACCGTTCCTTGTTCGTACTCAAGATCGTATACGAGAGGCTCGGGGTGCTCATAGGCGGGGCCGTCGTCACTACATGCCCACCTGGAATGAATATGTACAGGAAATAGATCAATATGGGCGCCGAATGGGCTGGGCCAGCCTAACTAGTGAGAAATCCTCCGAACACCCCCGAAAGGTTCGCCAAGTCCGAACTCACACTAAAAACCCTAAATCGGAGGAAAGGTTTAAGCCTGATAAGGACCGGAATGAGTTGTGGCGTAAAGCCCTACAATTAGGGGTGCCCCGACAATTCTTGCACGGTGTCCCTACGGGAGACCTCCGTACACTAGTCCAATCTCTAACTAGAAAGAATAATGTGGCTGGGGAGAAAAGTCTAACCAGAGAATCCCCAAGTCGTGAGAAAATTGTGCCTTCTGCACCGGAACGTAACTTGATTGATTTGACAGAGTCCCAGCCAAAAAACTCCTATCCCCGGGGAGGGCAGTGAGCCACCCTGTCCGGCAGGTACTAGCAATTCAATGGCTCTCTCATAAAGACTCCGAACCCGTTATTATCATTCCTGTTGGACCCCGGAAGATATTGGTAAATTTTATTATTGATACTGGAGCCCAAATGTCTGCAATCACTAACGAAACAGCACAACTTCTAGGTATAAATCCCACCCGACGCAGAGTCAACTTCACAGGAATTGATGGTGTGGTAAAAACATGCCCCACTGCAAAAATTAACCTCTGGTTGCCGGGAGAGCAGCGAATGACTAGGGCAGAAGTGTTAGTGGGTGCCTCACATTCTAACCTCCTAGGATTTGACGTGCTGCGTGGGCGAATGTGGAAATTCCCGGATGGAACTGTGTGGAGTTTTGCAGGACGCAAAAAAGGATTAGACACAGTTAAACTGGGCCTATTAGAAACATCTATACCTTTGCCTCCCTCTAAAATTACCAACGTCCGACAGTACCCACTGCCTGCAGCTGCACTTGCAGGAGCAGACGGGGTGGTATCAGATTTAGAAAAAAGAAACATCATTAAGAGGACTCACTCGCCTTATAATTCACCGGTGTGGCCAGTAAAGAAACCAACCGGGCAATGGCGTTTCACAGTAGATTACCGAAAGTTAAACGCCAACACTGCACCCCTGACCGCTGCGGTTCCGAGTATCGCGGAAATTGTGACAATGATAAAAGGAGCTGCCCATCCTTGGATGGCTGCCTTAGATGTAAAAGACATGTTTTTTATGATTCCCCTCCTTGAGCAAGACAAAGCGCAGTTTGCATTCACGTGGAAAGGAGTCCAATATACCTTTAACCGACTTCCACAAGGATACAAACATTCCCCCACCATTGCTCATAATGCTTTAGCTAAAGCGCTATCAGAGATTCCTGTTTCACAGGGATGTACAGTATACCAATATATTGACGACATCTTAATAGGGGGGGAGAGAGCCAAGAAAGTGTACAAGACATGATGCAAAACATCCGAAAAACATTATCAGATTTGGGATTGGAAATTCCAGACTCAAAATGTCAGGGACCTGCACAGGAAGTTAAATTCCTGGGGGTCTGGTGGATTAAGGGAGCTGCTTCTGTCCCTCAGGATACCCTGAAAAAAATAGAACATGGACAGAATCCTTCCAGCACGAAGGAGTTACAGCAAGTTCTGGGAACTTTAAGTTATTGGCGTAAACACATCCCTGGCTTTTCCATCATTGCTCGCCCCCTTTATTGTTTGCTCAAAAAAGGTAAATCCTGGGAGTGGACTGAACAACATACTAATGCACTGGAATTGCTAATAAAAGAGCTAAGGTTATTCCAACAACTTGGCCCCATACATCCAACTGACCCTGTCCATGTAGAATGGGGGTCCAGCGAACATGGTTCTCATTGTAACTTATGGCAAAAGGGACCAGCAGGACCGGAGAGACCATTAGAATTTAGCTCTCACTCCTTTAATGATACTGAGAGCAGATATTCAGACCTAGAGAAGGGTTTACTGTCCCTGGTGCGAGCATTGCAACGAGCAGAGCAGATAAGGAGAGAACAGAGCGTGATTGTTCGGGGCCCTTTTCGTCTCCTAGATGTGGTCCGTAAAGGGACAGCACCACCAGCCGGCATTGCCCAGAAACCCACAGTTCGAAAGTGGTATGCTTATTTAGAAGGCATTAATGATATCATGCCAATCTCTGAAGGTAGTATCAAAGTATCCAAGCTCCAGAAGGATATAGATGGTGCCCTATTGTTCCAATCCCCACCAAACAGACCATCTCCAATCCAAGAAGCACCTCCTCTGAAAGAAGGCAGTGATCTTACAGGAGTGTGGTTTACTGATGCGTCATCTCACCGTGAGAACAATAAGTGGAAATACAAGGCCGTAGCACTGGAAGTAGCAACGGGGGAAAGAGCAATTGAAACAGGAGAAGGTAGCGCACAAGTAGGGGAACTCAGAGCCGTCCTACTAGCTGCACAACGTGGGGCTACTTACATTTACACTGACTCATATGCTGTTTTTAAAGGAGCCACTGAATGGATTGGACACTGGGCAGCCAATGATTGGCAGGTGAATAGAGTCCCAATCTGGGAGACAGAGAGTTGGAAGCAACTGTTGGAAATGGGAGGACAGAGAACATTGCACATCGGTTGGGTAAAAGGCCATGATCGTTCGAACTCGATCACTGCTCAATTCAACCAACAGGTAGATAGCCTCACGCGGTTGCAGCAAATTGACATTGTAGATGATGGTCGGGAATGGGAACGCTTACTCGAATGGTTACATATTAAGCGTGGCCATACAGGCCGTGCTGATCTGTATCAGGAAGGTCTAGCCCGGGGGTGGCCTGTGTCGGTTAAGCTGTGTGAACAAGTAGTAACCGCCTGTTCACAATGTCGCCTACGACTCAATAAAGATCATCCGAGTAAGGCGCCTCCTTTACACATTCGGGACAAGAAAACATTGTGGCATTCATGGCAAATTGATTATATTGGGCCCTTGAGATCATCAGGTGAGAAAAGATACGTCCTAGTCGGAGTGGAGATTATCTCTGGCCTCGCTATGGCCACCAGCTTCAAATCAGCTACCGGGAACAACACAGTGAAAGGCCTAAAAGGGTGGTTCAGCACACTTCCCCTTCCTGAGGAAATCCAAAGTGATAACGGTTCACACTTTACCGCTACAGTGGTACAAGATTGGGCCAAAGAAGAAGGGATTCGATGGGTATTTCATACTCCCTATTATCCTCAGGCTAATGGCATTGTTGAACGCACCAATGGATTGGTTAAGCGTTTTGCAAAAACTCATGAACCTGGTTGGCATTTGCGATTGGATGATGCCATCTATCAATTAAATAACAGATGGAGTGGAGATGGCTGTCCTAAAATGAAAGCTTTCTGTGTATCTGCTGATATCATCACTCCAAAAGTTCCCAATGAACCACGAAAATACCTGGGACAATTTCACCCTGGGCAACCTGTGTTAGTGAAAATGCCTCAAATTGGCACAGTACCAATGGTGTTAGCTACTCCCAAAAACCCCCATGCACGGGAAGCCAAAGACTGTTCAGGGAAGATACACCGGATCAGCACCCGGTGGATCTCGCCCTCTTTTTAACCCCGTCGGTCAAATGAGACCGAGCAGATTTTCTTTTCCTTTGTGTCTTACAGGAACCTCGGAAGAACTGTACGTGGACAGACGCATTGGCCTACGCTAACCTCGAGTGTCTCCAGGGAATCCTGACATTGATCCTGGCAATAATATTATTTTTGTTATGTATGGCCATCTGGAGGCCTAAATTTTAGAATGACGAATTGGCAGATGGAATTGATGCTATTCAGTTTTATCTTTTTACTCCCTGTTGTTTGTAGTCAAAGAGACCCAGAATGGCCGTGGTCTCAAGCTTATGTAAAACACAATGCGATGGCAGGAACAGGAAAAGGAAAATTGAGCCTGGCCACTGTAGTCCTACATGAAAATGAGGTGTTTTCAAAACATGAGATAGATCAAAGCATAGATAAAGTCGAACCTGACTCAACTCCACAGACTAGTCTGGTTCCACTGCCACTATCTGAAACCCCCGATAATGACACCTTATTGAGCGGACTTAAGAATCTGCCCCTTGATGATGAGCTTTGGGATAATGCACTGTCACGATACACTGCAAGCACTGAGACACTAGAAAACATGAGGGATTTAAATCTCTCCACTCTGGTCATACAAGGAAGTGAAGTATATTCCAGAGATAAATGGAGTTGGAAAGACTCACTCCAAATGGCTAAGCTTGAAGCCGTCCCAGGAAAGAAAATACAAATTAGCTGCCGAGTAATCAATGGGTCTGCTCACCATAGACCAACTGTAATTGAAACCATCCATGTAGACTCTACTAAACCGGACAAATATAACACTGATTGATTGTTACAAAATTATAGAGCCAAACTCAGATTGCTGGCACAACTTCACCTTTATCAAACCTATCATAGTATATTGTATTTGGGGCTACAGGGGCACGGAATTGTTATTTGAATTTATGATTGACTCAAATACATCTGAACCTGTTGAAATGAACCCAAAACCTACACCCCCACAAACTTTCAAGGGTGTAACTACTCAGCCCTCCATTAGTCTAACTCCTTACACCTTTAACATTGGCCCTTATGCCATTAAACACACAGGTCAACAACAAATACCGTTTAACCCAACATATTCCCTCAAACGAGTAGAATTGTCAATGCAGATTAATATCTCTGCGATCAAACCCACCTGCTCACCATTCCTGAGTACATCTTATGCAGGATGGTCAGCATGGTTAGGCCGGCGAACTGTTGACACCTCACAACGACTGAAGAGAGAGGTGACTGGTATCTTAGGAACAGGACTGGGAGTCTTAAATAGTACAGATGCTGAGATACTTGCAAACAAACTAGTCACAACTACTAGTGATCTAGACAAATTAAAACATCCTCTACAGTCCTCTCTATCAGCATTGGGAAATCACCAATGGCTTTTATCGAATATATTGCCTCAGTGGGAGGAAACAGGTGAAAAAGACCATCAGCTGATCACAAATGCACTTGGTACAACCCCAAACAATGTTTCCTTGGCCCTTAGTTGTATCCAAGCCCAACTGTGGATGCAATCTATGACAGCCGCAATTATAAGGGAAGGTGAAGAAGGCACCTTGCCCACTGAAATTCGAAAAGTAATATGGGATAATGCAATTGAGTTTGAGAGAAAATTTCAATCCTGGTGGTATCTGGTTAATTTCACCTATGATCCCACTGAGAGCAAAGCCACAGCTTTTGTCTTAACGATACGCAATGCCTCAGTATACACCATATACCCAATCATCGCACTGGGGTTGAATCACCATGGAGCTATACTCCATCCGGTAGAGCATAGAGTGTGGGCACAACAAAACGAGAATAAATGGCAAACTGTTGATGTTGAAGCATGCATTTCACGAGATCAACAAGGATTCATTTGTGAGAGTAATACTCTCAAGGCACAAGACATTTGTCTTGACACCAACCAGAATGTTTGTCATTTTGAGATACAACCTGATGAAACCCCAGAAACTGTGCTTGTATATATTGGGAAAGGGTGTGTTTGCATGAGGTCTCCCTGTACTTTTGTATTCGTAGATGACATAGCAGTAGATATAAGTAATAACTCAAATCTTTGTGTTTGTAACTTTACTAACATCATTGGATGTGACTTCAGTTATTCAGCTCCTGTTACGTCTTTTCAATTGCTACAATCTAATTACACATTGATTCGAGATTTGCTGCCTACCCCTATCGGAATGAATCTCTCACTAGTGAGGAAGTTGCTACAACACGATGAATTGAAGCGATTGTTGAAAGAGGCCCAAGAAAATGGACAAAGAACTCTGATTACTGTCCATCATGATGTTGAAGAAATACACCATGTACTGGAAAGGGTCAAGAGAGACGGTGGACATGAATGGTGGGACACCCTCTTTGGATGGTCACCGACAGCTACAGGACTTTTTAACAAGATGCTCCATCCTGTTGTTGTTCTACTAGTACTCACTGTATTGTGCTTTGCTTTGACAATTGTTTTGCATGTTAGACTTTGGATTATGATGAAACGCTTAACTCGCTTAATCACCCCGCAAGAAGTATTTGCACTTGATATCCCTCGCCATAAGAGGACATGTGATATTCCCCATCAGTATTGATTATCGTGGAGCTTGAGTGACTGTAGTCACGGGGTGGATTATGTGGAATAATTACTAAATTGGCCAAGAATACAAAAATACAGCATTGTTCACACATTAAGGAAAGTCATAAAATCAAGAGGCTTCTGAGGTAGAATACAGCCACAGCTAGCACACGAAGAATGCAACATCTGTGATTCCCTGCGCGAGGTTGTTTGCGAAACTACACGAGGGATGGAACGGAACACGCTTGTTCCGTGGCCTTCCCTTGTGACGAATAGCAGATATGGGGACGAGATGGTACTACGGAACTGATAAGCGGCCTACACGCTACCCGAGCCAACCTTTCGTCAAATGTTGATGAAATGCTGTCCTTTTGTGCGAACTTTGCTCACCACAATGTACCAAAACACACCTCCATCCCGGAGGCTATCCGCCCCCGAGGTGTGAACACTCCTCCTTGAATACATTAATCATAATAAAAGTATGTATGACTAAAGTCACTCAAACTCCACTTTGAAGATAAAAAAATAATATAAAAATAGCCCAAGAGAGAGGGGATGTCAGGGAAGACACCATCGCGAAGAATTCCACCGCTGATTTCCGGGATCAGTCGACGGGCTGAGCCTTTCTTCCCCCCCATAGGGACGCCTTTGGGTAAGACTTCGATTACACCGAGCGCTTTCTCGGGGACTTAGAAATTTCTCTAGAGAATCTCTACCCTACGTTTATAGCCAGGCTGTATCGTTTATAATTTTGTCGCGCGTTTGTATACTTAGCAATATCTTTATTTGCACGTGCTTTGCAGACAGTGTATTTATCACCGGCAATCCTAAAGAACCTGTATATCTGTTGTTTAAATAAACTGCACTGTTTAAGTAGCTAGTCGTTCCGCTTTCTCACTGAACGCGACCAAAACTACAGAGAGGCCGTGCTAGTTCAGGAGCACGACTAGACTGAAGGTGCAGTCCACTATTAGTGTATCCAAATCGTAGTAGTTTAATACATATTAAACGCGATTGGACTGATAGTGCTGAATTGGGCATCACTCAGAATTTAAACCTAGCCGCACCTAGCCTCCCACCTCGGTGAGGAGTGTTAGAACGCAAGGGGGTTTATCTTCTGCCAAAACCGCTTGGCCCCGTTTCACGCAACAGAATTTGGCGTAGTCGGCAGGATTGCCATGGATAAACTGCTGCAAAAATATGATTGTGCCCCTTCCCAGGCTGGGAAGGAGTGGGCCCAAAAATTTTGGAAGGATGAAGAGAAAGTGGTGGAACGTATTGAAGAGTGTCGGGTTTCACAGAAGCTCAGAGCGGGGAAAGGCAAGGGTGTGATTTGTGCTGTGTTAGGCGCCTGTTTATCTTGTGCACAACAAGAAGCTAGAGAAACCCCTGCTCCTAATCTGATTTCAGCTGTAGAATATGCAACCCTGAAATCGGAGAATGAGGTGCTGAAGTCATCATTAGCCTTGCAAAAGGAGGCAGGAGAAAAATTAAGAACTCACGTCGATAAGCTTGTGAGTGAGAATGAATGTTTAGGAAACCAGAATGCTCAACTTAAAATATTATTAGAAAGGGTGACTGGGCTCTTAGATAAAATGCAGCCCTCGACCCAGGTCCAACAGATTCGTAAGTTAATGTGTTATCCAAATTCCGGAACCCAGACCGGAGATTTTTTGTCTAATAGTGAGGATGACGAAGAAGATGAGGAGGAAAGGACTTTTACTTTGAAATCCCAAGTTTTTCCTTTACGTCCTCTGGTTAAAACTGAAGCTGCGGTTGATGACGATGATGAAATTCACACCACTGTGCGTACCGTTCCACGGACACCAACCGAGTTAACAAAAATAAGGGAGAAATATTCGAGGCGACCAGAAGAGTCAGCTGTTGAGTACGTGTGGCGAGTTTCTTCTGAAGGGGGGGACAGAATTATGCTGAGTGAGGAAGAAGCAGGAGACTCTTGGGGACCAGGAGTGTTTTTAACCACTATGCCTGGGGATCATAATTATTCCCTAACTGCTCGAGCAGCCTATTGGGCAGGGGGTATGGATCCGCGAGAGAGGGGGGAGCCGTTAGAGATTAGAGCTACAGGCTACTCTGATCTGTTTGCGGCTGTACGGAAAGCAGCTTGTCTGCAAGCCATGTATGACAGAGAGGAATTTCGGAAATCCCCAATGTCAGCCCCTATCGACCCCGATCGATTAGCCCCTCTCATCCGTGGTCTTCCCGATTGCCTGAAACCGTTCCTTGTTCGTACTCAAGATCGTATACGAGAGGCTCGGGGTGCTCATAGGCGGGGCCGTCGTCACTACATGCCCACCTGGAATGAATATGTACAGGAAATAGATCAATATGGGCGCCGAATGGGCTGGGCCAGCCTAACTAGTGAGAAATCCTCCGAACACCCCCGAAAGGTTCGCCAAGTCCGAACTCACACTAAAAACCCTAAATCGGAGGAAAGGTTTAAGCCTGATAAGGACCGGAATGAGTTGTGGCGTAAAGCCCTACAATTAGGGGTGCCCCGACAATTCTTGCACGGTGTCCCTACGGGAGACCTCCGTACACTAGTCCAATCTCTAACTAGAAAGAATAATGTGGCTGGGGAGAAAAGTCTAACCAGAGAATCCCCAAGTCGTGAGAAAATTGTGCCTTCTGCACCGGAACGTAACTTGATTGATTTGACAGAGTCCCAGCCAAAAAACTCCTATCCCCGGGGAGGGCAGTGAGCCACCCTGTCCGGCAGGTACTAGCAATTCAATGGCTCTCTCATAAAGACTCCGAACCCGTTATTATCATTCCTGTTGGACCCCGGAAGATATTGGTAAATTTTATTATTGATACTGGAGCCCAAATGTCTGCAATCACTAACGAAACAGCACAACTTCTAGGTATAAATCCCACCCGACGCAGAGTCAACTTCACAGGAATTGATGGTGTGGTAAAAACATGCCCCACTGCAAAAATTAACCTCTGGTTGCCGGGAGAGCAGCGAATGACTAGGGCAGAAGTGTTAGTGGGTGCCTCACATTCTAACCTCCTAGGATTTGACGTGCTGCGTGGGCGAATGTGGAAATTCCCGGATGGAACTGCGTGGAGTTTTGCAGGACGCAAAAAAGGATTAGACGCAGTTAAACTGGGCCTATTAGAAACATCTATACCTTTGCCTCCCTCTAAAATTACCAACGTCCGACAGTACCCACTGCCTGCAGCTGCACTTGCAGGAGCAGACGGGGTGGTATCAGATTTAGAAAAAAGAAACATCATTCAGAGGACTCACTCGCCTTATAATTCACCGGTGTGGCCAGTAAAGAAACCAACCGGGCAATGGCGTTTCACAGTAGATTACCGAAAGTTAAACGCCAACGCTGCACCCCTGACCGCTGCGGTTCCGAGTATCGCGGAAATTGTGACAATGATAAAAGGAGCTGCCCATCCTTGGATGGCTGCCTTAGATGTAAAAGACATGTTTTTTATGATTCCCCTCCTTGAGCAAGACAAAGCGCAGTTTGCATTCACGTGGAAAGGAGTCCAATATACCTTTAACCGACTTCCACAAGGATACAAACATTCCCCCACCATTGCTCATAATGCTTTAGCTAAAGCGCTATCAGAGATTCCTGTTTCACAGGGATGTACAGTATACCAATATATTGACGACATCTTAATAGGGGGGGAGAGAGCCAAGAAAGTGTACAAGACATGATGCAAAACATCCGAAAAACATTATCAGATTTGGGATTGGAAATTCCAGACTCAAAATGTCAGGGACCTGCACAGGAAGTTAAATTCCTGGGGGTCTGGTGGATTAAGGGAGCTGCTTCTGTCCCTCAGGATACCCTGAAAAAAATAGAACATGGACAGAATCCTTCCAGCACGAAGGAGTTACAGCAAGTTCTGGGAACTTTAAGTTATTGGCGTAAACACATCCCTGGCTTTTCCATCATTGCTCGCCCCCTTTATTGTTTGCTCAAAAAAGGTAAATCCTGGGAGTGGACTGAACAACATACTAATGCACTGGAATTGCTAATAAAAGAGCTAAGGTTATTCCAACAACTTGGCCCCATACATCCAACTGACCCTGTCCATGTAGAATGGGGGTCCAGCGAACATGGCTCTCATTGTAACTTATGGCAAAAGGGACCAGCAGGACCGGAGAGACCATTAGAATTTAGCTCTCACTCCTTTAATGATACTGAGAGCAGATATTCAGACCTAGAGAAGGGTTTACTGTCCCTGGTGCGAGCATTGCAACGAGCAGAGCAGATAAGGAGAGAACAGAGCGTGATTGTTCGGGGCCCTTTTCGTCTCCTAGATGTGGTCCGTAAAGGGACAGCACCGCCAGCCGGCATTGCCCAGAAACCCACAGTTCGAAAGTGGTATGCTTATTTAGAAGGCATTAATGATATCATGCCAATCTCTGAAGGTAGTATCAAAGTATCCAAGCTCCAGAAGGATATAGATGGTGCCCTATTGTTCCAATCCCCACCAAACAGACCATCTCCAATCCAAGAAGCACCTCCTCTGAAAGAAGGCAGTGATCTTACAGGAGTGTGGTTTACTGATGCGTCATCTCACCGTGAGAACAATAAGTGGAAATACAAGGCCGTAGCACTGGAAGTAGCAACGGGGGAAAGAGCAATTGAAACAGGAGAAGGTAGCGCACAAGTAGGGGAACTCAGAGCCGTCCTACTAGCTGCACAACGTGGGGCTACTTACATTTACACTGACTCATATGCTGTTTTTAAAGGAGCCACTGAATGGATTGGACACTGGGCAGCCAATGATTGGCAGGTGAATAGAGTCCCAATCTGGGAGACAGAGAGTTGGAAGCAACTGTTGGAAATGGGAGGACAGAGAACATTGCACATCGGTTGGGTAAAAGGCCATGATCGTTCGAACTCGATCACTGCTCAATTCAACCAACAGGTAGATAGCCTCACGCGGTTGCAGCAAATTGACATTGTAGATGATGGTCGGGAATGGGAACGCTTACTCGAATGGTTACATATTAAGCGTGGCCATACAGGCCGTGCTGATCTGTATCAGGAAGGTCTAGCCCGGGGGTGGCCTGTGTCGGTTAAGCTGTGTGAACAAGTAGTAACCGCCTGTTCACAATGTCGCCTACGACTCAATAAAGATCATCCGAGTAAGGCGCCTCCTTTACACATTCGGGACAAGAAAACATTGTGGCATTCATGGCAAATTGATTATATTGGGCCCTTGAGATCATCAGGTGAGAAAAGATACGTCCTAGTCGGAGTGGAGATTATCTCTGGCCTCGCTATGGCCACCAGCTTCAAATCAGCTACCGGGAACAACACAGTGAAAGGCCTAAAAGGGTGGTTCAGCACACTTCCCCTTCCTGAGGAAATCCAAAGTGATAACGGTTCACACTTTACCGCTACAGTGGTACAAGATTGGGCCAAAGAAGAAGGGATTCGATGGGTATTTCATACTCCCTATTATCCTCAGGCTAATGGCATTGTTGAACGCACCAATGGATTGGTTAAGCGTTTTGCAAAAACTCATGAACCTGGTTGGCATTTGCGATTGGATGATGCCATCTATCAATTAAATAACAGATGGAGTGGAGATGGCTGTCCTAAAATGAAAGCTTTCTGTGTATCTGCTGATATCATCACTCCAAAAGTTCCCAATGAACCACGAAAATACCTGGGACAATTTCACCCTGGGCAACCTGTGTTAGTGAAAATGCCTCAAATTGGCACAGTACCAATGGTGTTAGCTACTCCCAAAAACCCCCATGCACGGGAAGCCAAAGACTGTTCAGGGAAGATACACCGGATCAGCACCCGGTGGATCTCGCCCTCTTTTTAACCCCGTCGGTCAAATGAGACCGAGCAGATTTTCTTTTCCTTTGTGTCTTACAGGAACCTCGGAAGAACTGTACGTGGACAGACGCATTGGCCTACGCTAACCTCGAGTGTCTCCAGGGAATCCTGACATTGATCCTGGCAATAATATTATTTTTGTTATGTATGGCCATCTGGAGGCCTAAATTTTAGAATGACGAATTGGCAGATGGAATTGATGCTATTCAGTTTTATCTTTTTACTCCCTGTTGTTTGTAGTCAAAGAGACCCAGAATGGCCGTGGTCTCAAGCTTATGTAAAACACAATGCGATGGCAGGAACAGGAAAAGGAAAATTGAGCCTGGCCACTGTAGTCCTACATGAAAATGAGGTGTTTTCAAAACATGAGATAGATCAAAGCATAGATAAAGTCGAACCTGACTCAACTCCACAGACTAGTCTGGTTCCACTGCCACTATCTGAAACCCCCGATAATGACACCTTATTGAGCGGACTTAAGAATCTGCCCCTTGATGATGAGCTTTGGGATAATGCACTGTCACGATACACTGCAAGCACTGAGACACTAGAAAACATGAGGGATTTAAATCTCTCCACTCTGGTCATACAAGGAAGTGAAGTATATTCCAGAGATAAATGGAGTTGGAAAGACTCACTCCAAATGGCTAAGCTTGAAGCCGTCCCAGGAAAGAAAATACAAATTAGCTGCCGAGTAATCAATGGGTCTGCTCACCATAGACCAACTGTAATTGAAACCATCCATGTAGACTCTACTAAACCGGACAAATATAACACTGATTGATTGTTACAAAATTATAGAGCCAAACTCAGATTGCTGGCACAACTTCACCTTTATCAAACCTATCATAGTATATTGTATTTGGGGCTACAGGGGCACGGAATTGTTATTTGAATTTATGATTGACTCAAATACATCTGAACCTGTTGAAATGAACCCAAAACCTACACCCCCACAAACTTTCAAGGGTGTAGCTACTCAGCCCTCCATTAGTCTAACTCCTTACACCTTTAACATTGGCCCTTATGCCATTAAACACACAGGTCAACAACAAATACCGTTTAACCCAACATATTCCCTCAAACGAGTAGAATTGTCAATGCAGATTAATATCTCTGCGATCAAACCCACCTGCTCACCATTCCTGAGTACATCTTATGCAGGATGGTCAGCATGGTTAGGCCGGCGAACTGTTGACACCTCACAACGACTGAAGAGAGAGGTGACTGGTATCTTAGGAACAGGACTGGGAGTCTTAAATAGTACAGATGCTGAGATACTTGCAAACAAACTAGTCACAACTACTAGTGATCTAGACAAATTAAAACATCCTCTACAGTCCTCTCTATCAGCATTGGGAAATCACCAATGGCTTTTATCGAATATATTGCCTCAGTGGGAGGAAACAGGTGAAAAAGACCATCAGCTGATCACAAATGCACTTGGTACAACCCAAAACAATGTTTCCTTGGCCCTTAGTTGTATCCAAGCCCAACTGTGGATGCAATCTATGACAGCCGCAATTATAAGGGAAGGTGAAGAAGGCACCTTGCCCACTGAAATTCGAAAAGTAATATGGGATAATGCAATTGAGTTTGAGAGAAAATTTCAGTCCTGGTGGTATCTGGTTAATTTCACCTATGACCCCACTGAGAGCAAAGCCACAGCTTTTGTCTTAACGATACGCAATGCCTCAGTATACACCATATACCCAATCATCGCACTGGGGTTGAATCACCATGGAGCTATACTCCATCCGGTAGAGCATAGAGTGTGGGCACAACAAAACGAGAATAAATGGCAAACTGTTGATGTTGAAGCATGCATTTCACGAGATCAACAAGGATTCATTTGTGAGAGTAATACTCTCAAGGCACAAGACATTTGTCTTGACACCAACCAGAATGTTTGTCATTTTGAGATACAACCTGATGAAACCCCAGAAACTGTGCTTGTATATATTGGGAAAGGGTGTGTTTGCATGAGGTCTCCCTGTACTTTTGTATTCGTAGATGACATAGCAGTAGATATAAGTAATAACTCAAATCTTTGTGTTTGTAACTTTACTAACATCATTGGATGTGACTTCAGTTATTCAGCTCCTGTTACGTCTTTTCAATTGCTACAATCTAATTACACATTGATTCGAGATTTGCTGCCTACCCCTATCGGAATGAATCTCTCACTAGTGAGGAAGTTGCTACAACACGATGAATTGAAGCGATTGTTGAAAGAGGCCCAAGAAAATGGACAAAGAACTCTGATTACTGTCCATCATGATGTTGAAGAAATACACCATGTACTGGAAAGGGTCAAGAGAGACGGTGGACATGAATGGTGGGACACCCTCTTTGGATGGTCACCGACAGCTACAGGACTTTTTAACAAGATGCTCCATCCTGTTGTTGTTCTACTAGTACTCACTGTATTGTGCTTTGCTTTGACAATTGTTTTGCATGTTAGACTTTGGATTATGATGAAACGCTTAACTCGCTTAATCACCCCGCAAGAAGTATTTGCACTTGATATCCCTCGCCATAAGAGGACATGTGATATTCCCCATCAGTATTGATTATCGTGGAGCTTGAGTGACTGTAGTCACGGGGTGGATTATGTGGAATAATTACTAAATTGGCCAAGAATACAAAAATACAGCATTGTTCACACATTAAGGAAAGTCATAAAATCAAGAGGCTTCTGAGGTAGAATACAGCCACAGCTAGCACACGAAGAATGCAACATCTGTGATTCCCTGCGCGAGGTTGTTTGCGAAACTACACGAGGGATGGAACGGAACACGCTTGTTCCGTGGCCTTCCCTTGTGACGAATAGCAGATATGGGGACGAGATGGTACTACGGAACTGATAAGCGGCCTACACGCTACCCGAGCCAACCTTTCGTCAAATGTTGATGAAATGCTGTCCTTTTGTGCGAACTTTGCTCACCACAATGTACCAAAACACACCTCCATCCCGGAGGCTATCCGCCCCCGAGGTGTGAACACTCCTCCTTGAATACATTAATCATAATAAAAGTATGTATGACTAAAGTCACTCAAACTCCACTTTGAAGATAAAAAAATAATATAAAAATAGCCCAAGAGAGAGGGGATGTCAGGGAAGACACCATCGCGAAGAATTCCACCGCTGATTTCCGGGATCAGTCGACGGGCTGAGCCTTTCTTCCCCCCCATAGGGACGCCTTTGGGTAAGACTTCGATTACACCGAGCGCTTTCTCGGGGACTTAGAAATTTCTCTAGAGAATCTCTACCCTACGTTTATAGCCAGGCTGTATCGTTTATAATTTTGTCGCGCGTTTGTATACTTAGCAATATCTTTATTTGCACGTGCTTTGCAGACAGTGTATTTATCACCGGCAATCCTAAAGAACCTGTATATCTGTTGTTTAAATAAACTGCACTGTTTAAGTAGCTAGTCGTTCCGCTTTCTCACTGAACGCGACCAAAACTACAGAGAGGCCGTGCTAGTTCAGGAGCACGACTAGACTGAAGGTGCAGTCCACTATTAGTGTATCCAAATCGTAGTAGTTTAATACATATTAAACGCGATTGGACTGATAGTGCTGAATTGGGCATCACTCAGAATTTAAACCTAGCCGCACCTAGCCTCCCACCTCGGTGAGGAGTGTTAGAACGCAAGGGGGTTTATCTTCTGCCAAAACCGCTTGGCCCCGTTTCACGCAACAGAATTTGGCGTAGTCGGCAGGATTGCCATGGATAAACTGCTGCAAAAATATGATTGTGCCCCTTCCCAGGCTGGGAAGGAGTGGGCCCAAAAATTTTGGAAGGATGAAGAGAAAGTGGTGGAACGTATTGAAGAGTGTCGGGTTTCACAGAAGCTCAGAGCGGGGAAAGGCAAGGGTGTGATTTGTGCTGTGTTAGGCGCCTGTTTATCTTGTGCACAACAAGAAGCTAGAGAAACCCCTGCTCCTAATCTGATTTCAGCTGTAGAATATGCAACCCTGAAATCGGAGAATGAGGTGCTGAAGTCATCATTAGCCTTGCAAAAGGAGACAGGAGAAAAATTAAGAACTCACGTCGATAAGCTTGTGAGTGAGAATGAATGTTTAGGAAACCAGAATGCTCAACTTAAAATATTATTAGAAAGGGTGACTGGGCTCTTAGATAAAATGCAGCCCTCGACCCAGGTCCAACAGATTCGTAAGTTAATGTGTTATCCAAATTCCGGAACCCAGACCGGAGATTTTTTGTCTAATAGTGAGGATGACGAAGAAGATGAGGAGGAAAGGACTTTTACTTTGAAATCCCAAGTTTTTCCTTTACGTCCTCTGGTTAAAACTGAAACTGCGGTTGATGACGATGATGAAATTCACACCACTGTGCGTACCGTTCCACGGACACCAACCGAGTTAACAAAAATAAGGGAGAAATATTCGAGGCGACCAGAAGAGTCAGCTGTTGAGTACGTGTGGCGAGTTTCTTCTGAAGGGGGGGACAGAATTATGCTGAGTGAGGAAGAAGCAGGAGACTCTTGGGGACCAGGAGTGTTTTTAACCACTATGCCTGGGGATCATAATTATTCCCTAACTGCTCGAGCAGCCTATTGGGCAGGGGGTATGGATCCGCGAGAGAGGGGGGAGCCGTTAGAGATTAGAGCTACAGGCTACTCTGATCTGTTTGCGGCTGTACGGAAAGCAGCTTGTCTGCAAGCCATGTATGACAGAGAGGAATTTCGGAAATCCCCAATGTCAGCCCCTATCGACCCCGATCGATTAGCCCCTCTCATCCGTGGTCTTCCCGATTGCCTGAAACCGTTCCTTGTTCGTACTCAAGATCGTATACGAGAGGCTCGGGGTGCTCATAGGCGGGGCCGTCGTCACTACATGCCCACCTGGAATGAATATGTACAGGAAATAGATCAATATGGGCGCCGAATGGGCTGGGCCAGCCTAACTAGTGAGAAATCCTCCGAACACCCCCGAAAGGTTCGCCAAGTCCGAACTCACACTAAAAACCCTAAATCGGAGGAAAGGTTTAAGCCTGATAAGGACCGGAATGAGTTGTGGCGTAAAGCCCTACAATTAGGGGTGCCCCGACAATTCTTGCACGGTGTCCCTACGGGAGACCTCCGTACACTAGTCCAATCTCTAACTAGAAAGAATAATGTGGCTGGGGAGAAAAGTCTAACCAGAGAATCCCCAAGTCGTGAGAAAATTGTGCCTTCTGCACCGGAACGTAACTTGATTGATTTGACAGAGTCCCAGCCAAAAAACTCCTATCCCCGGGGAGGGCAGTGAGCCACCCTGTCCGGCAGGTACTAGCAATTCAATGGCTCTCTCATAAAGACTCCGAACCCGTTATTATCATTCCTGTTGGACCCCGGAAGATATTGGTAAATTTTATTATTGATACTGGAGCCCAAATGTCTGCAATCACTAACGAAACAGCACAACTTCTAGGTATAAATCCCACCCGACGCAGAGTCAACTTCACAGGAATTGATGGTGTGGTAAAAACATGCCCCACTGCAAAAATTAACCTCTGGTTGCCGGGAGAGCAGCGAATGACTAGGGCAGAAGTGTTAGTGGGTGCCTCACATTCTAACCTCCTAGGATTTGACGTGCTGCGTGGGCGAATGTGGAAATTCCCGGATGGAACTGCGTGGAGTTTTGCAGGACGCAAAAAAGGATTAGACGCAGTTAAACTGGGCCTATTAGAAACATCTATACCTTTGCCTCCCTCTAAAATTACCAACGTCCGACAGTACCCACTGCCTGCAGCTGCACTTGCAGGAGCAGACGGGGTGGTATCAGATTTAGAAAAAAGAAACATCATTCAGAGGACTCACTCGCCTTATAATTCACCGGTGTGGCCAGTAAAGAAACCAACCGGGCAATGGCGTTTCACAGTAGATTACCGAAAGTTAAACGCCAACGCTGCACCCCTGACCGCTGCGGTTCCGAGTATCGCGGAAATTGTGACAATGATAAAAGGAGCTGCCCATCCTTGGATGGCTGCCTTAGATGTAAAAGACATGTTTTTTATGATTCCCCTCCTTGAGCAAGACAAAGCGCAGTTTGCATTCACGTGGAAAGGAGTCCAATATACCTTTAACCGACTTCCACAAGGATACAAACATTCCCCCACCATTGCTCATAATGCTTTAGCTAAAGCGCTATCAGAGATTCCTGTTTCACAGGGATGTACAGTATACCAATATATTGACGACATCTTAATAGGGGGGGAGAGAGCCAAGAAAGTGTACAAGACATGATGCAAAACATCCGAAAAACATTATCAGATTTGGGATTGGAAATTCCAGACTCAA
>NW_027436351.1:0-14126 GCF_964199755.1 Larus michahellis | reverse complement strand
TGGGAGGGACTGGGAGGAGCTGGGTTATACTGGGTTATACTGGGTTATACTGGGACGGGCTGGGAGGGGCTGGGAGAGACTGGGTTAGACTGGGTTATACTGGGAGGGCCTGGGTTATACTGGGACGGACTGGGTTATACTGGGTTATACTGGGAGGGGCTGGGAGGGGCTGGGTTATACTGGGTTAGACTGGGTTGTACTGGGTTATACTGGGAGGGCCTGGGTTATACTGGGTTAGACTGGGTTAGACTGGGTTAGACTGGGAGGGACTGGGTTAGACTGAGAGGGACTGGGAGGGGCTGGGTTATACTTACTGGGAGGGGTTGGGTTATACTGGGTTGTACTGGGTTATACTGGGAGGGACTGGGTTTAGACTGGGGAGGGACTGGGAGGGGCTGGGTTCTACTGGGTTATGCTGGGAGGGACTGGGAGCGGCTGGGTTATACTGGGTTGGTACTGGGTTATACTGGGTTAGACTGGGTTAGACTGGGTTATACTGGGAGGGGCTGGGTTATACTGGGTTATACTGGGTTATACTAGGTTATACTGGGAGGGACTGGGTTGTACTGGGTTATACTGGGTTATACTGGGAGGGACTGGGTTATACTGGGCGGGACTGGGTTAGACTGGGTTAGACTGGATTATACTGGGAGGGCCTGGGTTATACTGGGTTAGACTGGGTTATACTGGGAGGGACTGGGTTATACTGGGAGGGGCTGGGTTATACTGGGTTAGACTGGGTTAGACTGGGTTATACTGGGAGGGGTTGGGTTATACTGGGTTATACTGGGTTATACTAGGTTATACTGGGAGGGACTGGGTATACTGGGAGGGCCTGGGTTATACTGGGTTATACTGGGTTATACTGGGAGGGGCTGGGAGGGGTTGGGTTGTACTGGGTTATACTGGGTTGTACTGGGACAGACTGGGAGGGGTTGGGTTATACTGGGTTATACTGGGTTATACTGGGAGGGACTGGGTTATACTGGGTTATACTGGGACGGGCTGGGAGGGGCTGGGAGAGACTGGGTTAGACTGGGGTTATACTGGGAGGGACTGGGTTGTACTGGGACGGACTGGGTTATACTGGGTTATACTGGGAGGGGCTGGGAGGGGGCTGGGTTAGACTGGGAGGGACTGGGGTTGTACTGGGGTTATAGTGGGACGGACTGGGACGGACTGGGAGGGACTGGTTTATATTGGGTTATACTGGGATGGACTGGGAGGGGCTGGGAGGGACTGGATGGAGTGGGATGGATTGGGATGGACTGACTGGGACGGACTGGGATGGACTGGGATGGACTTGGACTGGGTTTATACTTGTTATACTGGGATGGACCAGGATGGACTGGGTTATACTGGGATGGATTGGGACGGACTGAACTGGGTTACACTGGGATGGAGTGGGATGGAGTGGGATGGGCTGGGATGGACTGGGTTATACTGGGATGGAGTGGGAGCGGATGGGAGGGGCTGGGTTACACTGGGATGGACTGGGACGGACTGGGATGGACTGGGACAGGCTGGGAAGCTGGACTGGGCTGTAATGGGCTATACTGGGGCGTACTGGGGAATACTGGGGTGTACTGGGAGACTGTACTGGGTTGTACTGGGCTGTAGTGAGGTGTACTGGGCTCTACTGGACTATACTGGGGCGTACTGGCCTATGCTGGGCTGTACTGGGAGGCTAGACTGGGCTGTACTGGGCTCTACTGGGGTGTACTGGGAAATACTGGGCTGTACTGGGAAATACTGGGTTGTACTGTGAGGCTGTACTGGGATGTACTGGGATGTACTGGGCTGTACTGGGACATACTGGGTTATACGGGGACATACTGGGATGGACTGGGATGGACTGGACTGCACTGGGGCGGACCGGAATGGATTGGGATGGACTGAGACAGACTGGGAAGCTGTACTGGGCTGTAGTGAGCTATACTGGGGTGTACTGGGAAATACTGGGCTGTACTGCGAGACTGTACTGGGCTGTACTGGGTTGTACTGAGCTGTACTGGGCTATACTGGGCTGTACTGGGCTGTACTGGGATGTACTGGGCTATACTGGGGCGTACTGGGAAATACTGGGCTGTACTGGGAGGCTGTACTGGGCGGCTGTACTGGGCTGTACTGGGATGTACTGGGTTGTACTGGGCTCTACTGGGCTCTACTGGGCTCTACTGGGGCATACTGGGAAATACTGGGGCGTACTGGGAGGCTGTACTGGGCTGGACTGGGTTGTACTGGGCTGTACTGGGGTGTACTGGGCTCTGCGGGGCTCTACTGGGGCGTACTGGCCTATGCTGGGCTGTACTGGGAGGCTAGACTGGGCTGTACTGGGCTCTACTGGGGCGCACTGGGAAATACTGGGCCGTACTGGGCTGTACTGGGCAATACTGGGCTGTACTGGGAGGCTGTACTGGGGTGCACTGGGGTGTACTGGGGTGTACTGGGTTCTACTGGGCTCTACTGGGGTGTACTGGGAAATACTGGGCTGTACTGTGAGGCTGTACTGGGTTGTACTGGGTTGTACTGGGGTGTACTGGGCTCTACGGGGCTATACTGGGGCGCATTGGGCTATGCTGGGCTGTGCTGGAAGGCTAGACTGGGCTGTACTGGGCTGTACTGGACTATACTGGGGCATACTGGGAAATACTGGGCTGTACTGGGAGGCTGTACTGGGTTGTACTGGGCTGTACTGAGCTGTACTGGGCTGTACTGGGCTATACTGGGCTGTACTGGGCTATACTGGGGCGTACTGGGAAATACTGGGCCGTACTGGGCAGCTGTACTGGGCTGTACTGGGCTGTACTGGGGTGTACTGGGGAATACTGGGGTATACTGGGAGATTGTACTGCGCTGTACTGGGTTGTATTGGACTGTACTGGGCTGTACTGGCATGTACTGGGGAATACTGGGCTGTACTGGGAGACTGTACTGGGCTGTACTGGGCTATACTGGGGTGTACTGGGAAATACTGGGCTGTACTGGCACATACTGGCTTATACGGGGCCATACTGGGCCGTACTGGGCCGTACTGGGCCGTGCCGCGCCATGCCGCGGTGGCCGTGCCGTGCCGTACCGCGCCGCGGTGGCCGTACCCAACTTCTGTAGCCGCCCGCCGCGCCGCGGTGGCCACGCCACGAAGGGGCTGCGTCGCGGTGGCCGTACCCTACTTCTGTAGCCACCCGCCGCGCCGCGGTGGCCACGCCACGAAGGGACCCCGGCGCCTGCACCCGGCGCTGAGGTGTCCCCCCCCCCCCCGGGGGGTTCCCGGCAGAGCTGGAGCAGCTGTACCTGGGGCTCCGGCGCGGGGGCGAGCAGGTGCCGGGGGGGCCGGCGGGGGCCGCGGCCGTGGCCTGGAAGTGGCGCCGCAGCCTGCGGGAGCTGGACTTGGCCGGTCGCGCCTTCGGCCAGCAGGACCTGGCCCGCGCCCTGGCCGCCTTCGGCCCCCGCTCCCCCCTGCGCTCCCTCGACCTGGCCGCCACCAAGGTCACCCCCGGCGCGCTCAGGTCAGCACCCGGCGCGGGGCGGCGGAGGGGGGGGGGCGAGGGGACGCGGCGGCGGGGGGGGGGGGACACGGGGACGTGGTGGTGGTGGGGGGGGGGGGTGGCCCCTCTGTCCCTTGTGGGGTTGGTGTGGTGTCCCCCCGTCCCTCGGGGGTTGACCTGGTGTCCCCCTGCCCCCATGGGTTGACCTGGCGTCCCCCCAGTTCCTCTTGGGTTGACCTGGCGTCCCCCTGCCCTGCACGGGTTGACCTGGTGTCCCCCCTGTCCCCCATGGGTTGACCTGGCGTCCCCCCATCCCTCGTGGGTTGACCTGGTGTCCCCCCGGTTCCTCATGGGTTGACCTGGCGTCCCCCTGCCCCGCACGGGTTGACCTGGTGTCCCCCCATCTCTTGTGGGTTGACCTGGCATCCCATCCCTCGCGGGTTGACCTGGTGTCCCCCTGTCCCTCATGGGTTGACCTGGTGTCCCCTCATCTCGTGTGGGTTGACCTGGTGTCCCCCTGCCCCCATGGGTTGACCTGGTGTCCCCTGTCCCCCATGGGTTGACCTGGCGTCCCCTCATCCCTCGTGGGTTGACCTGGTGTCCCCCCCATCCCTCATGGGTTGACCTGGTGTCCCCCATCCCTCGTGGGTTAACCTGGCGTCCCCCTGCCCCACACGGGTTGACCTGGCGTCCCCCCGGTTCCTCGTGGGTTGACCTGGCATCCTGTCCCATGTGGGTTGACCTGGTGTCCCCCCAGTCCCTCGCGGGTTGACCTGGCGTCCCCCTGTCCCCCATGGGTTGACCTGGCGTCCCGCCATCCCTCGCGGGTTGACCTGGTGTCCTCTCATCTCTTGTGGGTTGACCTGGTGTCCCCCAGGCCCTCATGGGTTGACCTGGTGTCCCCGTGTCCCCCATGGGTTGACCTGGTGTCCCCCCGGTTCCTCATGGGTTGACCTGGTGTCCCCCTGCCCCACACGGGTTGACCTGGCGTCCCTCCGGTTCCTCGTGGGTTGACCTGGTGTCCCCCTGTCCCCCATGGGTTGACCTGGCGTCCCCCCATCCCTCGCGGGTTGACCTGGCATCCCCCCGGTTCCTCATGGGTTGACCTGGTGTCCCCCTGCCCCACACGGGTTGACCTGGCGTCCCCCCGGTTCCTCATGGGTTGACCTGGCGTCCCCCTGCCCCACACGGGTTGACCTGGTGTCCCCCTGTCCCCCATGGGTTGACCTGGCGTCCCCCCATCCCTTGTGGGTTGACCTGGTGTCCCCCGTCCCTAGTGGGTGGACCTGGTGTCCCCCTGCCCCACACAGGTTGACCTGGCGTCCCCCCATCCCTCGCGGGTTGACCTGGCATCCCCCCGGTTCCTCATGGGTTGACCTGGCGTCCCCCCCCGTCCCCCATGGGTTGACCTGGTGTCCCCCCGTCCCCCATGGGTTGACCTGGCGTCCCCCCGCCCCCCCAGCGGCCTCCTGGCCTGCCCGGACCTGACCTACCTCAACCTCTCCTCCTGCCGCCACCTGCCCCGCGGCACCAAGAGGCCCCACCGGGGTCGCCAGGAGGTGCAGCGCTGCCTGCGGCTCTTGGCCGACCTGCCCCACGGCGCGCCCCCCGAGGGACGGGGCGAGGAGGGGCGCAAGGAGGAGTCGCTCGGTGAGGAGGAGCCCGACGAGGAGCTCGAGGAGGAGCCCCCCCAATGGGGATCCCCCCAATGAGCCCCCCAACGAGGAGCCCCCCAACAAGGAGCCACTCAATGAGGAGGCCAATGAGGACCCCCCCCCAATGAGCCACTCAACGAGGAGCCCCCCCAACAAGGAGCTCCCCAACGGGGAACCCCCCCAGTGAGGAGCCCCCCAACGAGGAGCTCGAGGAGGAGCCCCCCCAATGGGGAACCCCCCAACGAGCCCCCCAACAAGGAGCCCCCCAATGAGCCGCTCAGTGAGGAGCCCCCCCAACGAGGAGCCCCACAACAAGGTGCTCAATGAGGAGCCCCCCCAATGAGGAGCCCCCCAATGAGCCCCCCAACAAGGAGCCACTCAATGAGGAGGGCAATGAGGACCCCCCCAATGAACCACTCAATGAGGAGCCCCCCAACAAGGAGCTCCCCAACGAGGACCCCCCCCAACGAGGAGCCCCCCAATGAGGTGCTCAATGAGGAGCCCCCCAACAAGGAGCCTCCCAATGAGCCCCCCCAACGAGGAGCCCCCCAACGAGCTGCTCAATGAGGAGCCCCCCCAATGAGCCCCCCAACAAGGAGCCACTCAATGAGGAGCTCAACGAGGAGCCCCCCAATGAGCCCCCGAACAAGGACCCCCCCCAACGAGGAGCCCCCCAACGAGCTGCTCGGTGAGGAGCCCCCCACAATGAGCCCCCCAACGAGGAGCTCCCCAACAAGGAGCTCCCCAACGAGGACCCCCCCCCAATGAGGAGCCCCACAACGAGCCACTCAACGAGGAGCCCCCCCAACGAGGACCCCCCCCAATGATGAGACCCCCAACAAGGAGCCCCACAACGAGCCCCTCAACGAACCCCTCAACGAGGAGCCCCCCAACGAGGAACCCCACGGCAACGAGCCCCCAACGAGGAGGCCCCCAATGAGGAGCCCAACGGGGAGCCCCCCCACGAGCCCCCCAGCCAGGAGCCCCCCCAGTGACTCTCCCAACCAGGAGCCCCCCATGATGATGACGCCGCCCCCCCCCCGCCGTGAGGAACCCCCCAACGAGGACCCCCCCCAGTGACACGCCCCCCAGTTTTGTACCCCCCCCCCCCACTTTGTGCCCCCCAGTTCTGTGGGGTCTCCCCACTGCCGGGTGCGGCGCAATAAAGGGCTCCGGACCCCAACGGTGGTGCCCCCCCAAAGCCGTGCCCCCCAACCAGTGGTGGTCCTCCATGGGGCTGCCCCACAACCATGGTGGTGGTCCATGGGGCCGCCCCACACCAGCGGTGGTCCTCCATGGGTCTTCTCCCCACCAGTGGTGCCCCCCCCAAAGCTGTGCCCCCCCAACCAGCGGTGATCCTCCATGGGGCTGCCCCACACTGGTGGTGCTCCTCAGCCCCCTCCCGCCCCACCAGTGGTTCTCCCCATAGCCCTGCCCCACAGCGTCGGTGCCCCGTGACGGCGGTACCCCCCCACCCCCAGCTGGTGATGCTCCCCACCAGCAGGCGCTATGGGGCAGGATGGGCTCTATGGGGCAGGACGGGCTTTATGGGGCAGGATGGGTGCTATAGGGCAGGATGGGCGCTGTGGGGCAGGACAGGCACTGTGGGGCAGAGCAGGTGCCGTGGGGCAGGATGGTCGCTATGGGGCAGGATGGGCTTTATGGGGCAGGATGGGCGTTACAGGGCAGGATGGGCGCTGTGGGGCAGGACGGGTGCTAAGGGGCAGGTTGGGCAGTATGGGGCAGGGTGGGTGCTATAGGGCAGGACGAGCGCTATGGGGCAGGTTGGGCACTATGGGGCAGGACAGGCTCTGTGGGGCAGGATGGGCCCCATGGGGTAGGACGGGCGCTATGGGGCAGGATAGGTGCTGTGGGGCAGAGGAGGTGCCATGGATCAGGATGGGCACTATGGGGCAGAATGGACGCAGTGGGGCAGGATGGGCTCTATGGGGCAGGACGGGCTCTATGGGGCAGGTTGGGCGCTATGGGGCAGGACGGGTGCTATAGGGCAGGATGAGCACTATGGGGCAGGATGGGTGCTATGGGGCAGGTTGGGCGCTATGGGTCAGGATGGGCGCTATGGGGCAGGACAGGTTCTATGGGGCAGGTTGGGTGCCATGGTCAGGATGGGCGCTGTGGGGCAGAGGAGGTGCCGTGGGGCAGGACGGGCGCTACGGGGCAGAATGGACGCAGTGGGGCAGGATGGACACTATGGGGCAGAATGGTCCCTGTGGGGCAGGATGGGCTCTATGGGGCAGGGTGGGCGCTATGGGGCAGGACGGGCGCTATGGGGCAGGACGGGTGCTAAGGGGCAGGTTGGGCTGTATGGGGCAGGTTGGGCACTGTGGGTCAGGACGGGTGCTATGGGGCAGGACGAGCACTATGGGTCAGGATGGGTGCTATGGGGCAGGACGGGTGCTATAGGGCAGGATGGGCGCTATGGGGCAGGACGGGCGCTATGGGGCAGGACGGGTGCTATGGGGCAGGTTAGGTGCCATGGGTCAGGACGGGCGCTGTGGGGCAGGACGGGCGCTATGGGGCAGGACAGCTGCTATGGGGCAGGACGAGCACTATGGGGAAGGACAGGCTCTATGGGGCAGGTTAGGTGCCATGGGTCAGGACGGGCGTTGTGGGGCAGGATGGGTGGTATGGGGCAGGACAGGCTCTATGGGGCAGGTTGGGTGCCATGGGTCAGGATGGGTGCTGTGGGGCAGAGGAGGTGCCGTGGGGCAGGACGGGCGCTACGGGGCAGAATGGACGCAGTGGGGCAGGATGGACACTATGGGGCAGAATGGTCCCTGTGGGGCAGGATGGGCTCTATGGGGCAGGGTGGGCGCTATGGGGCAGGACGGGCGCTATGGGGCAGGACGGGTGCTAAGGGGCAGGTTGGGCTGTATGGGGCAGGTTGGGCACTGTGGGTCAGGACGGGTGCTATGGGGCAGGACGAGCACTATGGGTCAGGATGGGTGCTATGGGGCAGGACGGGTGCTATAGGGCAGGATGGGTGCTATGGGGCAGGACGGGCGCTATGGGGCAGGACGGGTGCTATGGGGCAGGACAGGCTCTATGAGGCAGGTTAGGTGCCATGGGTCAGGACGGGCGCTGTGGGGCAGGACGGGCGCTATGGGGCAGGACAGCTGCTATGGGGCAGGACGAGCACTATGGGGAAGGACAGGCTCTATGGGGCAGGTTAGGTGCCATGGGTCAGGACGGGCGCTGTGGGGCAGGATGGGTGGTATGGGGCAGGACAGGCTCTATGGGGCAGGTTGGGTGCCATGGGTCAGGATGGGCGCTATGGGGCAGGATAGGCGCTGTGGGGCAGAGGAGGTGCCATGGGTCAGGACGGGCGCTATGGGGCAGGATAGGCGCTGTGGGGCAGAGGAGGTGCCATGGGTCAGGACGGGCACTATGGGGCAGAGTGGACACTATGGGGCAGGACGGGCCCCGTGGGTCAGGACGGGCTCTATGGGGCAGGGTGGGGGCTATGGGGCAGGGCGGGCTCTATGGGGCAGGTTGGGCGCTATGGGGCAGGGTGAGCACTATGGGGCAGAGGGGAAGCCGTGGGTCCCCCGAGCCCCCCAACTCCGTCCCCCCCCTCGTCCTTGGCCCCATCCCATGGGGGGGGGGGGGGGGGGCTCTGATGGGCTCCCCTCCCCCCCCCACCTGCGGCCCGGGCCCCCCATGGGGGGGGGGGGAGGGGGGGGGGCGTGTCCCGTGTCCCCCCCCCCGGGGCCATTTGTCACCCGCTGGCAGCAGCCGCCCTCATTTGCATATTGATGGCCCCTAATGAGCCCCCCCCCCCCCCCGCTAATGAGCCCGGCCCGGCCCAGCTGCTGCCCGGCCCCGCCCCGCCCCGCTCATTAAGATGCTAATTAGCAATTAGCCCCGCCCACCCCGGGGTGGGGGGGGGTGGGGGGGCTGGCCCGGCGGGTGCCGAGGTTGCCCGGGTGGGTGCTGAGGTTGCCCAGTGGGTGCCGAGGTTGCCCAGTGGGTGCTGAGGTTGCCCATGGGTGATGAGGTTGCCCACCAGGTGGCGAGGTTGCCCAGTGGGTGCTGAGGTTGCCCTGGTTGGTGCCGAGGTAGCCCGCTGCGTGCCAAGGTTGCCCAGGTGGGTGCTGAGGTTGCCCAGTGGGTGGTGAGGTTGCCCAGTGGGTGCTGAGGTTGCCCAGTGGGTGGTGAGGTAGCCCACCGGGTGCCAAGGTTGCCCAGTGGGTGCTGAGGTTGCCCACTGGGTGCCAAGGTTGCCCAGGTGGGTGCTGAGGTTGCCCAGTGGGTGCCAAGGTTGCCCAGTGGGTGCCGAGGTTGCCCAGTGGGTGCTGAGGTTGCCCACAAGGTGGCGAGGTTGCCCAGTGGGTGCTGAGGTAGCCCACCGGGTGCCAAGGTTGCCCACAAGGTGGCGAGGTTGCCCGGTGGGTGATGAGGTAGCCCACTAGGTGCCAAGGTTGCCCAGGTGGGTGCCGAGGTTGCCCAGTGGGTGCTGAGGTTGCCTTGTGGGTGCCGAGGTAGCCTGCTGCATGCCGAGGTTGCCCACCAGGTGGCGAGGTTGCCCAGTGGGTGGCGAGGTTGTCCCGTGGATGCTGAGGTTGCCCGGGCGGGTGCCGAGGTTGCCCACTGGGGGTTGAGGTTGCCCACTGGGGGTTGAGGTTGCCCCATGGGCCCTGACATTGGCCCCGTGTCTGCCGAGGTTGCCCACTGGGTGCTGAGGTTGCCCACCAGGTGGCAAGGTTGCTCAGTGGGTGCCGAGGTGGCCCAGGTGGGTGCTGAGGTTGCCTTGTGGGTGCCGAGGTAGTCCCCTGAGTGCCGAGGTTGCCCACCAGGTGGCAAGGTTGCCCAGTGCGTGCCGAGGTTGCCCACTGGCTGCTGAGGTTGCCTGATGGGTGCTAACGTTACCCAGATGGGTGCTGAGGTTGCCCGGATGGGTGCCGAGGTAGCCCACCGGGTGCCAAGGTTGCCCACCAGGTGGCAAGGTTGCTCAGGTGGGTGCTGAGGTTGCCCGGGTGGGTGCCGAGGTAGCCCGCTGCGTGCCGAGGTTTCCCACCAGGTGGCAAGGTTGCCCAGTGGGTGCCGAGGTTGCCCACCGGGTGTCGAGGTTGCCCCGTGGGTGCTGAGGTTGCCCAGGGGTGCCTCGGTTGCCCACCAGTGGCTGAGGTTGCCCAGTGAGTGCTGAGGTTGCCCCGGGGATGCTGAGGTTGCCCGGGGGTGCCTCAGCTGCCCACCATTGGCTGAGGTTGCCCTGGAGGTGCTGAGGTTGCCCACCGTTGGCTGAGGTTGCCCAGGGGTGCCTCGGTTGCCCACCATTGGCTGAGGTTGCCCAGTGAGTGCTGAGGTTGCCCGGGGGTGCCTCAGTTGCCCACCGTTGGCTGAGGTTGCCCCGGGGGTGCTGAGGTTGCCCAGGGCGCAGGGCTGCTGGCCCTGTGGCTCGGGCAGTGGGTGCAGCTGGGCCCAGCCCCCCCCAGCCCCTCCCCCCCCCCCCCCCCCCAGGGGGGCACGGCCGGCAACCTCGGCACCAACTGGGGCAACCACTGGGCCTGGCTGGCAACCTCCGTGCCCCATGGGGCAACCACCTGCCAGCCCAGCCTGGGCACCCCATGGGGCAACCTCAGCACCCAGAGTGGGGCAACCGCAGCGCCTGGAGGGGCAACCTCAGCGCCCCATGGGGCAACCGCGGTGCCCGACGGGGCAACCTCGGCGCCCACCGAGGCACCTTCAGCCCTTGGCGGGGGGGCAACCTCGGCACCCCACGGGGCAACCCCAGCACCCAGTGGGCAACCCCAGCACCCAGCGAGGTGGCCCCCGTACCCCCCCCCCCCCCCCGGACTATGGGTGCCCCCTGCCCCATGGCAAGACGGGGGGTGGGGGACAGCCCCACCCCTCGCCTGGGCGGTTAATGAGATGCTAATGAGATGCTAATGAGGTGCTGTGATGGCCCCAAGCACAGTTGTCCCGGGAATGGGGGGGGGATTCCAGGCGGGGGAGGGGCTCGTGTGGGATCCCCATCCCCATCCCATCCCCATCCCATCCCCATCCCCATCCCATCCCCATCCCACCCCATCCCCATCCCATCCCCATCCCCATCCCATCCCATCCCATCCCATCCCCATCCCCATCCCATCCCATCCCATCCCATCCCATCCCCATCCCATCCCATCCCATCCCATCCCCATCCCCATCCCATCCCATCCCATCCCCATCCCATCCCCATCCCATCCCATCCCATCCCATCCCCATCCCCATCCCATCCCATCCCATCCCCATCCCATCCCCATCCCATCCCATCCCATCGCCATCCCATCCCATCCCATTCCCATCCCATCCCATCCCCATCCCCATCCCATCCCATCCCATCCCCATCCCATCCCCATCCCATCCCATCCCATCCCATCCCATCCCATCCCATCCCCATCCCATCCCCATCCCATCCCATCCCCATCCCATCCCATCCCATCCCATTCCCACCATTCCCAGTTTCCCCACTCCCTTCCCGTTGGTTTCCCAGTTCTCCCAGTACCGGGGCATCCCCTTTCCCCGTTCCCAGGGGGCTCCGCGCATTCCCGGTGTCCCGCCCCCCCCCCCCCACCCCATTCCCATTGGATTTTCCCATCCCTGCCCCCGCCCCCCCCCGGCCCTATCGGGCGCTATCCCGGTTCCCCTCCCCCATCCCAAGGGACCAACAGCCCCCCCGCCCCCCCCATCCCGGTGTCCCCCCCCCATTCCAGGGATCCCCCCCCCCCAATCCCGGCCCCCCCCCCCCCATTCCAGGGATCCCCCCCCAATCCCGGTGTCCCCCCCCAAATTCCAGGGATCATCCCCCCCCCCCCATTCCAGGGATCCCCCCCCCCCAATCCCGGCCCCCCCCCCCCCATTCCAGGGATCCCCCCCCAATCCCGGTGTCCCCCCCCAAATTCCAGGGATCATCCCCCCCCCCCCATTCCAGGGATCCCCCCCCCAATCCCGGTCCCCCCCCCCAAATTCCAGGGATCCCCTCCCAATCCCGGTCCCCCCCCCCAAAATCCAGGGATCCCCCCCCCAAATTCCAGGGATCCCCCCCCCCCAAATCCCGGTCCCCCCCCCAAATTCCAGGGATGTCCCCCCCTCCATCCCGGTGTCCCCCCCCTTCCCAGGGATCTCCCCCCCCCAGTCCCGGTCCCCCCCCGCCCCATTCCAGGGATCCCCCCCCCCCTCCATCGCGGTGTCCCCCCCCAAATCCCAGGGATCCCCCCCCCCCAATCCCGGTGTCCCCCCCCTATATTCCAGGGTTCCCCCTCCCATTACGGGTCCCCCCCCCATTCCAGGGATCCCCCCCCCCTGAATCCCGGTGTGTGTCCCCCCCCATTCCCGGTCGTCCCCCCCCCCACATTCCAGGGACACCCCCCCCCATTCCGTGTCCCCCTCCCTTATTCCAGGGACCCCCCCCCCATTCCGGGTCCCCCTCCCATTCCAGGGATCCCCCCCCAATCCCGGTGTCCCCCCCCCATTCGGGATCCCCCCCCCCATTCGGGATCCCCCCCCCCCATTCCAGGGAACCCCCCCCCCCCCCATCCCGGTGTCCCCCCCCCATTCCAGGGCTCCCCCCTCTCCATCCCCCCCCCCCCCCCCGGTTCCAGGGGTTCCCCCGCCATCCCGGCTCCCCCCCCCTCCATCCCCCCGCCCCCCCCCCCCCCCCCCCCCGCTCCGATGGGCGGGGGTTCGCCGTTCCCCCACCCCCCCTTTTTCCCCGCCCCCCCGGGCGCCGCCCCCTCCCCCCGCCCCCCGCCCCCCCTCCCCTCCTCCGCCGCCCGCCGCGGCCACGGCCGGTCTCCGCCGCTCCCCCCCCGCCCCCCCCCCGGCTTTCCCGCCCCCCCCCCACACCCCCCCCCCACCCCGCCCCCCCGGTCTCCTCCTCCTCCCCCCCCGCCCCCCCCCCCCCCCCCCGCGCCGTTCCGCCGTTATAAGCGGCGGGCGCCGATGCGGGAGCGCTCACACGGCGCCGACCCAGCGCGGCGGCGGCGGCGGCACCGGACCCGCAGCGCCGCCCCCCACCCCCCCCCCCCCCTAAAAACCGCCGCCGCTGCTACCCCCCCCCCCCAACCCCATCCCGACCCCCCCCCAACCGACGCCCCCCCCCCTCCCCTCCCGTTCCGCCCCCCCCCCCCCCCCCCCCCCCCCGCCATCGGCCCCGGGAGCGGCGCGGCGCGGCGGAGCTGTCCGCGGCCCGTGGTGCTGAAAGGGAGCTGTCCGGTGCTGAAGCGGGGGGGGGGGCTCGGCCGGGTTGAATTCCTCCCCCCCCCCACCTCCGCCACGCCGCCTCCTCCGACCCACCGCCACCGGGAACCCTCCGGTGCCCCCCCCGCCGGTCCATGCCCCATCGCGGGGGGGGGTCGCCGGTGCCCAGCGCCGCCGGGCTCGGCCTGACGGAGGCGGCGGCGGCGGCGGCGGCGGTTCCCGGACCGGAGCTGGGCGGCCGCGCCCGCCGCACAAAGCCGTAGGCTCCGTTTAACCACCCCCCCCCCCCCCCCCGCCCGCCCCCCACCCCCTTACCGGGGGGGGCCCCCTTTGTGGCGGCGGGGCCGGGCCCGGTCCCCGGGAGGAACCATGCCCAGGTCGTTCCTGGTGAAGAAGGTGAAGATCGATGACTTCCCCGCCGGCCTCGACGCCCCGTACGGCAGGACCCGGGCGGATTTCGGTTCCCGGTTACACGAGAAGGGTAAATACCGCCGCCGGTGGAGGAGCTGGGGGGGGGGGAAAGAACCGGGTAAGGGAGGGGGGGGGAACCGGGGCCCGCCGCATTCCGCCGCGCCGCCCGCCGCGACCGGCCGGGCCGAGCTGAGCCGGGTAGAACCGGGTAGAACCGAACAGAACCGGGTAGAACCGGGTCGGGACGAATAGAACCGGGTCGGGACGAATAGAACCGGGCCGGACCGGACCGAGCCGTTCCCGCCGCCGCCTTTTGTCTGCCGGAGCCAAGTTCAAGGGCAGGCGGCGGCGCGGAGCCCCCCCCCTTCCA
>NW_027436350.1:0-27605 GCF_964199755.1 Larus michahellis | reverse complement strand
TGAAGAGTGTCGGGTTTCACAGAAGCTCAGAGCGGGGAAAGGCAAGGGTGTGATTTGTGCTGCGTTAGGCGCCTGTTTATCTTGTGCACAACAAGAAGCTAGAGAAACCCCTGCTCCTAATCTGATTTCAGCTGTAGAATATGCAACCCTGAAATCGGAGAATGAGGTGCTGAAGTCATCATTAGCCTTGCAAAAGGAGACAGGAGAAAAATTAAGAACTCACGTCGATAAGCTTGTGAGTGAGAATGAATGTTTAGGAAACCAGAATGCTCAACTTAAAATATTATTAGAAAGGGTGACTGGGCTCTTAGATAAAATGCAGCCCTCGACCCAGGTCCAACAGATTCGTAAGTTAATGTGTTATCCAAATTCCGGAACCCAGACCGGAGATTTTTTGTCTAATAGTGAGGATGACGAAGAAGATGAGGAGGAAAGGACTTTTACTTTGAAATCCCAAGTTTTTCCTTTACGTCCTCTGGTTAAAACTGAAGCTGCGGTTGATGACGATGATGAAATTCACACCACTGTGCGTACCGTTCCATGGACACCAACCGAGTTAACAAAAATAAGGGAGAAATATTCGAGGCGACCAGAAGAGTCAGCTGTTGAGTACGTGTGGCGAGTTTCTTCTGAAGGGGGGGACAGAATTATGCTGAGTGAGGAAGAAGCAGGAGACTCTTGGGGACCAGGAGTGTTTTTAACCACTATGCCTGGGGATCATAATTATTCCCTAACTGCTCGAGCAGCCTATTGGGCAGGGGGTATGGATCCGCGAGAGAGGGGGGAGCCGTTAGAGATTAGAGCTACAGGCTACTCTGATCTGTTTGCGGCTGTACGGAAAGCAGCTTGTCTGCAAGCCATGTATGACAGAGAGGAATTTCGGAAATCCCCAATGTCAGCCCCTATCGACCCCGATCGATTAGCCCCTCTCATCCGTGGTCTTCCCGATTGCCTGAAACCGTTCCTTGTTCGTACTCAAGATCGTATACGAGAGGCTCGGGGTGCTCATAGGCGGGGCCGTCGTCACTACATGCCCACCTGGAATGAATATGTACAGGAAATAGATCAATATGGGCGCCGAATGGGCTGGGCCAGCCTAACTAGTGAGAAATCCTCCGAACACCCCCGAAAGGTTCGCCAAGTCCGAACTCACACTAAAAACCCTAAATCGGAGGAAAGGTTTAAGCCTGATAAGGACCGGAATGAGTTGTGGCGTAAAGCCCTACAATTAGGGGTGCCCCGACAATTCTTGCACGGTGTCCCTACGGGAGACCTCCGTACACTAGTCCAATCTCTAACTAGAAAGAATAATGTGGCTGGGGAGAAAAGTCTAACCAGAGAATCCCCAAGTCGTGAGAAAATTGTGCCTTCTGCACCGGAACGTAACTTGATTGATTTGACAGAGTCCCAGCCAAAAAACTCCTATCCCCGGGGAGGGCAGTGAGCCACCCTGTCCGGCAGGTACTAGCAATTCAATGGCTCTCTCATAAAGACTCCGAACCCGTTATTATCATTCCTGTTGGACCCCGGAAGATATTGGTAAATTTTATTATTGATACTGGAGCCCAAATGTCTGCAATCACTAACGAAACAGCACAACTTCTAGGTATAAATCCCACCCGACGCAGAGTCAACTTCACAGGAATTGATGGTGTGGTAAAAACATGCCCCACTGCAAAAATTAACCTCTGGTTGCCGGGAGAGCAGCGAATGACTAGGGCAGAAGTGTTAGTGGGTGCCTCACATTCTAACCTCCTAGGATTTGACGTGCTGCGTGGGCGAATGTGGAAATTCCCGGATGGAACTGTGTGGAGTTTTGCAGGACGCAAAAAAGGATTAGACACAGTTAAACTGGGCCTATTAGAAACATCTATACCTTTGCCTCCCTCTAAAATTACCAACGTCCGACAGTACCCACTGCCTGCAGCTGCACTTGCAGGAGCAGACGGGGTGGTATCAGATTTAGAAAAAAGAAACATCATTCAGAGGACTCACTCGCCTTATAATTCACCGGTGTGGCCAGTAAAGAAACCAACCGGGCAATGGCGTTTCACAGTAGATTACCGAAAGTTAAACGCCAACGCTGCACCCCTGACCGCTGCGGTTCCGAGTATCGCGGAAATTGTGACAATGATAAAAGGAGCTGCCCATCCTTGGATGGCTGCCTTAGATGTAAAAGACATGTTTTTTATGATTCCCCTCCTTGAGCAAGACAAAGCGCAGTTTGCATTCACGTGGAAAGGAGTCCAATATACCTTTAACCGACTTCCACAAGGATACAAACATTCCCCCACCATTGCTCATAATGCTTTAGCTAAAGCGCTATCAGAGATTCCTGTTTCACAGGGATGTACAGTATACCAATATATTGACGACATCTTAATAGGGGGGGAGAGAGCCAAGAAAGTGTACAAGACATGATGCAAAACATCCGAAAAACATTATCAGATTTGGGATTGGAAATTCCAGACTCAAAATGTCAGGGACCTGCACAGGAAGTTAAATTCCTGGGGGTCTGGTGGATTAAGGGAGCTGCTTCTGTCCCTCAGGATACCCTGAAAAAAATAGAACATGGACAGAATCCTTCCAGCACGAAGGAGTTACAGCAAGTTCTGGGAACTTTAAGTTATTGGCGTAAACACATCCCTGGCTTTTCCATCATTGCTCGCCCCCTTTATTGTTTGCTCAAAAAAGGTAAATCCTGGGAGTGGACTGAACAACATACTAATGCACTGGAATTGCTAATAAAAGAGCTAAGGTTATTCCAACAACTTGGCCCCATACATCCAACTGACCCTGTCCACGTAGAATGGGGGTTCAGCGAACATGGTTCTCATTGTAACTTATGGCAAAAGGGACCAGCAGGACCGGAGAGACCATTAGAATTTAGCTCTCACTCCTTTAATGATACTGAGAGCAGATATTCAGACCTAGAGAAGGGTTTACTGTCCCTGGTGCGAGCATTGCAACGAGCAGAGCAGATAAGGAGAGAACAGAGCGTGATTGTTCGGGGCCCTTTTCGTCTCCTAGATGTGGTCCGTAAAGGGACAGCACCACCAGCCGGCATTGCCCAGAAACCCACAGTTCGAAAGTGGTATGCTTATTTAGAAGGCATTAATGATATCATGCCAATCTCTGAAGGTAGTATCAAAGTATCCAAGCTCCAGAAGGATATAGATGGTGCCCTATTGTTCCAATCCCCACCAAACAGACCATCTCCAATCCAAGAAGCACCTCCTCTGAAAGAAGGCAGTGATCTTACAGGAGTGTGGTTTACTGATGCGTCATCTCACCGTGAGAACAATAAGTGGAAATACAAGGCCGTAGCACTGGAAGTAGCAACGGGGGAAAGAGCAATTGAAACAGGAGAAGGTAGCGCACAAGTAGGGGAACTCAGAGCCGTCCTACTAGCTGCACAACGTGGGGCTACTTACATTTACACTGACTCATATGCTGTTTTTAAAGGAGCCACTGAATGGATTGGACACTGGGCAGCCAATGATTGGCAGGTGAATAGAGTCCCAATCTGGGAGACAGAGAGTTGGAAGCAACTGTTGGAAATGGGAGGACAGAGAACATTGCACGTTGGTTGGGTAAAAGGCCATGATCGTTCGAACTCGATCACTGCTCAATTCAACCAACAGGTAGATAGCCTCACGCGGTTGCAGCAAATTGACATTGTAGATGATGGTCGGGAATGGGAACGCTTACTCGAATGGTTACATATTAAGCGTGGCCATACAGGCCGTGCTGATCTGTATCAGGAAGGTCTAGCCCGGGGGTGGCCTGTGTCGGTTAAGCTGTGTGAACAAGTAGTAACCGCCTGTTCACAATGTCGCCTACGACTCAATAAAGATCATCCGAGTAAGGCGCCTCCTTTACACATTCGGGACAAGAAAACATTGTGGCATTCATGGCAAATTGATTATATTGGGCCCTTGAGATCATCAGGTGAGAAAAGATACGTCCTAGTCGGAGTGGAGATTATCTCTGGCCTCGCTATGGCCACCAGCTTCAAATCAGCTACCGGGAACAACACAGTGAAAGGCCTAAAAGGGTGGTTCAGCACACTTCCCCTTCCTGAGGAAATCCAAAGTGATAACGGTTCACACTTTACCGCTACAGTGGTACAAGATTGGGCCAAAGAAGAAGGGATTCGATGGGTATTTCATACTCCCTATTATCCTCAGGCTAATGGCATTGTTGAACGCACCAATGGATTGGTTAAGCGTTTTGCAAAAACTCATGAACCTGGTTGGCATTTGCGATTGGATGATGCCATCTATCAATTAAATAACAGATGGAGTGGAGATGGCTGTCCTAAAATGAAAGCTTTCTGTGTATCTGCTGATATCATCACTCCAAAAGTTCCCAATGAACCACGAAAATACCTGGGACAATTTCACCCTGGGCAACCTGTGTTAGTGAAAATGCCTCAAATTGGCACAGTACCAATGGTGTTAGCTACTCCCAAAAACCCCCATGCACGGGAAGCCAAAGACTGTTCAGGGAAGATACACCGGATCAGCACCCGGTGGATCTCGCCCTCTTTTTAACCCCGTCGGTCAAATGAGACCGAGCAGATTTTCTTTTCCTTTGTGTCTTACAGGAACCTCGGAAGAACTGTACGTGGACAGACGCATTGGCCTACGCTAACCTCGAGTGTCTCCAGGGAATCCTGACATTGATCCTGGCAATAATATTATTTTTGTTATGTATGGCCATCTGGAGGCCTAAATTTTAGAATGACGAATTGGCAGATGGAATTGATGCTATTCAGTTTTATCTTTTTACTCCCTGTTGTTTGTAGTCAAAGAGACCCAGAATGGCCGTGGTCTCAAGCTTATGTAAAACACAATGCGATGGCAGGAACAGGAAAAGGAAAATTGAGCCTGGCCACTGTAGTCCTACATGAAAATGAGGTGTTTTCAAAACATGAGATAGATCAAAGCATAGATAAAGTCGAACCTGACTCAACTCCACAGACTAGTCTGGTTCCACTGCCACTATCTGAAACCCCCGATAATGACACCTTATTGAGCGGACTTAAGAATCTGCCCCTTGATGATGAGCTTTGGGATAATGCACTGTCACGATACACTGCAAGCACTGAGACACTAGAAAACATGAGGGATTTAAATCTCTCCACTCTGGTTATACAAGGAAGTGAAGTATATTCCAGAGATAAATGGAGTTGGAAAGACTCACTCCAAATGGCTAAGCTTGAAGCCGTCCCAGGAAAGAAAATACAAATTAGCTGCCGAGTAATCAATGGGTCTGCTCACCATAGACCAACTGTAATTGAAACCATCCATGTAGACTCTACTAAACCGGACAAATATAACACTGATTGATTGTTACAAAATTATAGAGCCAAACTCAGATTGCTGGCACAACTTCACCTTTATCAAACCTATCATAGTATATTGTATTTGGGGCTACAGGGGCACGGAATTGTTATTTGAATTTATGATTGACTCAAATACATCTGAACCTGTTGAAATGAACCCAAAACCTACACCCCCACAAACTTTCAAGGGTGTAGCTACTCAGCCCTCCATTAGTCTAACTCCTTACACCTTTAACATTGGCCCTTATGCCATTAAACACACAGGTCAACAACAAATACCGTTTAACCCAACATATTCCCTCAAACGAGTAGAATTGTCAATGCAGATTAATATCTCTGCGATCAAACCCACCTGCTCACCATTCCTGAGTACATCTTATGCAGGATGGTCAGCATGGTTAGGCCGGCGAACTGTTGACACCTCACAACGACTGAAGAGAGAGGTGACTGGTATCTTAGGAACAGGACTGGGAGTCTTAAATAGTACAGATGCTGAGATACTTGCAAACAAACTAGTCACAACTACTAGTGATCTAGACAAATTAAAACATCCTCTACAGTCCTCTCTATCAGCATTGGGAAATCACCAATGGCTTTTATCGAATATATTGCCTCAGTGGGAGGAAACAGGTGAAAAAGACCATCAGCTGATCACAAATGCACTTGGTACAACCCAAAACAATGTTTCCTTGGCCCTTAGTTGTATCCAAGCCCAACTGTGGATGCAATCTATGACAGCCGCAATTATAAGGGAAGGTGAAGAAGGCACCTTGCCCACTGAAATTCGAAAAGTAATATGGGATAATGCAATTGAGTTTGAGAGAAAATTTCAATCCTGGTGGTATCTGGTTAATTTCACCTATGATCCCACTGAGAGCAAAGCCACAGCTTTTGTCTTAACGATACGCAATGCCTCAGTATACACCATATACCCAATCATCGCACTGGGGTTGAATCACCATGGAGCTATACTCCATCCGGTAGAGCATAGAGTGTGGGCACAACAAAACGAGAATAAATGGCAAACTGTTGATGTTGAAGCATGCATTTCACGAGATCAACAAGGATTCATTTGTGAGAGTAATACTCTCAAGGCACAAGACATTTGTCTTGACACCAACCAGAATGTTTGTCATTTTGAGATACAACCTGATGAAACCCCAGAAACTGTGCTTGTATATATTGGGAAAGGGTGTGTTTGCATGAGGTCTCCCTGTACTTTTGTATTCGTAGATGACATAGCAGTAGATATAAGTAATAACTCAAATCTTTGTGTTTGTAACTTTACTAACATCATTGGATGTGACTTCAGTTATTCAGCTCCTGTTACGTCTTTTCAATTGCTACAATCTAATTACACATTGATTCGAGATTTGCTGCCTACCCCTATCGGAATGAATCTCTCACTAGTGAGGAAGTTGCTACAACACGATGAATTGAAGCGATTGTTGAAAGAGGCCCAAGAAAATGGACAAAGAACTCTGATTACTGTCCATCATGATGTTGAAGAAATACACCATGTACTGGAAAGGGTCAAGAGAGACGGTGGACATGAATGGTGGGACACCCTCTTTGGATGGTCACCGACAGCTACAGGACTTTTTAACAAGATGCTCCATCCTGTTGTTGTTCTACTAGTACTCACTGTATTGTGCTTTGCTTTGACAATTGTTTTGCATGTTAGACTTTGGATTATGATGAAACGCTTAACTCGCTTAATCACCCCACAAGAAGTATTTGCACTTGATATCCCTCGCCATAAGAGGACATGTGATATTCCCCATCAGTATTGATTATTGTGGAGCTTGAGTGACTGTAGTCACGGGGTGGATTATGTGGAATAATTACTAAATTGGCCAAGAATACAAAAATACAGCATTGTTCACACATTAAGGAAAGTCATAAAATCAAGAGGCTTCTGAGGTAGAATACAGCCACAGCTAGCACACGAAGAATGCAACATCTGTGATTCCCTGCGCGAGGTTGTTTGCGAAACTACACGAGGGATGGAACGGAACACGCTTGTTCCGTGGCCTTCCCTTGTGACGAATAGCAGATATGGGGACGAGATGGTACTACGGAACTGATAAGCGGCCTACACGCTACCCGAGCCAACCTTTCGTCAAATGTTGATGAAATGCTGTCCTTTTGTGCGAACTTTGCTCACCACAATGTACCAAAACACACCTCCATCCCGGAGGCTATCCGCCCCCGAGGTGTGAACACTCCTCCTTGAATACATTAATCATAATAAAAGTATGTATGACTAAAGTCACTCAAACTCCACTTTGAAGATAAAAAAATAATATAAAAATAGCCCAAGAGAGAGGGGATGTCAGGGAAGACACCATCGCGAAGAATTCCACCGCTGATTTCCGGGATCAGTCGACGGGCTGAGCCTTTCTTCCCCCCCATAGGGACGCCTTTGGGTAAGACTTCGATTACACCGAGCGCTTTCTCGGGGACTTAGAAATTTCTCTAGAGAATCTCTACCCTACGTTTATAGCCAGGCTGTATCGTTTATAATTTTGTCGCGCGTTTGTATACTTAGCAATATCTTTATTTGCACGTGCTTTGCAGACAGTGTATTTATCACCGGCAATCCTAAAGAACCTGTATATCTGTTGTTTAAATAAACTGCACTGTTTAAGTAGCTAGTCGTTCCGCTTTCTCACTGAACGCGACCAAAACTACAGAGAGGCCGTGCTAGTTCAGGAGCACGACTAGACTGAAGGTGCAGTCCACTATTAGTGTATCCAAATCGTAGTAGTTTAATACATATTAAACGCGATTGGACTGATAGTGCTGAATTGGGCATCACTCAGAATTTAAACCTAGCCGCACCTAGCCTCCCACCTCGGTGAGGAGTGTTAGAACGCAAGGGGGTTTATCTTCTGCCAAAACCGCTTGGCCCCGTTTCACGCAACAGAATTTGGCGTAGTCGGCAGGATTGCCATGGATAAACTGCTGCAAAAATATGATTGTGCCCCTTCCCAGGCTGGGAAGGAGTGGGCCCAAAAATTTTGGAAGGATGAAGAGAAAGTGGTGGAACGTATTGAAGAGTGTCGGGTTTCACAGAAGCTCAGAGCGGGGAAAGGCAAGGGTGTGATTTGTGCTGCGTTAGGCGCCTGTTTATCTTGTGCACAACAAGAAGCTAGAGAAACCCCTGCTCCTAATCTGATTTCAGCTGTAGAATATGCAACCCTGAAATCGGAGAATGAGGTGCTGAAGTCATCATTAGCCTTGCAAAAGGAGACAGGAGAAAAATTAAGAACTCACGTCGATAAGCTTGTGAGTGAGAATGAATGTTTAGGAAACCAGAATGCTCAACTTAAAATATTATTAGAAAGGGTGACTGGGCTCTTAGATAAAATGCAGCCCTCGACCCAGGTCCAACAGATTCGTAAGTTAATGTGTTATCCAAATTCCGGAACCCAGACCGGAGATTTTTTGTCTAATAGTGAGGATGACGAAGAAGATGAGGAGGAAAGGACTTTTACTTTGAAATCCCAAGTTTTTCCTTTACGTCCTCTGGTTAAAACTGAAGCTGCGGTTGATGACGATGATGAAATTCACACCACTGTGCGTACCGTTCCATGGACACCAACCGAGTTAACAAAAATAAGGGAGAAATATTCGAGGCGACCAGAAGAGTCAGCTGTTGAGTACGTGTGGCGAGTTTCTTCTGAAGGGGGGGACAGAATTATGCTGAGTGAGGAAGAAGCAGGAGACTCTTGGGGACCAGGAGTGTTTTTAACCACTATGCCTGGGGATCATAATTATTCCCTAACTGCTCGAGCAGCCTATTGGGCAGGGGGTATGGATCCGCGAGAGAGGGGGGAGCCGTTAGAGATTAGAGCTACAGGCTACTCTGATCTGTTTGCGGCTGTACGGAAAGCAGCTTGTCTGCAAGCCATGTATGACAGAGAGGAATTTCGGAAATCCCCAATGTCAGCCCCTATCGACCCCGATCGATTAGCCCCTCTCATCCGTGGTCTTCCCGATTGCCTGAAACCGTTCCTTGTTCGTACTCAAGATCGTATACGAGAGGCTCGGGGTGCTCATAGGCGGGGCCGTCGTCACTACATGCCCACCTGGAATGAATATGTACAGGAAATAGATCAATATGGGCGCCGAATGGGCTGGGCCAGCCTAACTAGTGAGAAATCCTCCGAACACCCCCGAAAGGTTCGCCAAGTCCGAACTCACACTAAAAACCCTAAATCGGAGGAAAGGTTTAAGCCTGATAAGGACCGGAATGAGTTGTGGCGTAAAGCCCTACAATTAGGGGTGCCCCGACAATTCTTGCACGGTGTCCCTACGGGAGACCTCCGTACACTAGTCCAATCTCTAACTAGAAAGAATAATGTGGCTGGGGAGAAAAGTCTAACCAGAGAATCCCCAAGTCGTGAGAAAATTGTGCCTTCTGCACCGGAACGTAACTTGATTGATTTGACAGAGTCCCAGCCAAAAAACTCCTATCCCCGGGGAGGGCAGTGAGCCACCCTGTCCGGCAGGTACTAGCAATTCAATGGCTCTCTCATAAAGACTCCGAACCCGTTATTATCATTCCTGTTGGACCCCGGAAGATATTGGTAAATTTTATTATTGATACTGGAGCCCAAATGTCTGCAATCACTAACGAAACAGCACAACTTCTAGGTATAAATCCCACCCGACGCAGAGTCAACTTCACAGGAATTGATGGTGTGGTAAAAACATGCCCCACTGCAAAAATTAACCTCTGGTTGCCGGGAGAGCAGCGAATGACTAGGGCAGAAGTGTTAGTGGGTGCCTCACATTCTAACCTCCTAGGATTTGACGTGCTGCGTGGGCGAATGTGGAAATTCCCGGATGGAACTGTGTGGAGTTTTGCAGGACGCAAAAAAGGATTAGACACAGTTAAACTGGGCCTATTAGAAACATCTATACCTTTGCCTCCCTCTAAAATTACCAACGTCCGACAGTACCCACTGCCTGCAGCTGCACTTGCAGGAGCAGACGGGGTGGTATCAGATTTAGAAAAAAGAAACATCATTCAGAGGACTCACTCGCCTTATAATTCACCGGTGTGGCCAGTAAAGAAACCAACCGGGCAATGGCGTTTCACAGTAGATTACCGAAAGTTAAACGCCAACGCTGCACCCCTGACCGCTGCGGTTCCGAGTATCGCGGAAATTGTGACAATGATAAAAGGAGCTGCCCATCCTTGGATGGCTGCCTTAGATGTAAAAGACATGTTTTTTATGATTCCCCTCCTTGAGCAAGACAAAGCGCAGTTTGCATTCACGTGGAAAGGAGTCCAATATACCTTTAACCGACTTCCACAAGGATACAAACATTCCCCCACCATTGCTCATAATGCTTTAGCTAAAGCGCTATCAGAGATTCCTGTTTCACAGGGATGTACAGTATACCAATATATTGACGACATCTTAATAGGGGGGGAGAGAGCCAAGAAAGTGTACAAGACATGATGCAAAACATCCGAAAAACATTATCAGATTTGGGATTGGAAATTCCAGACTCAAAATGTCAGGGACCTGCACAGGAAGTTAAATTCCTGGGGGTCTGGTGGATTAAGGGAGCTGCTTCTGTCCCTCAGGATACCCTGAAAAAAATAGAACATGGACAGAATCCTTCCAGCACGAAGGAGTTACAGCAAGTTCTGGGAACTTTAAGTTATTGGCGTAAACACATCCCTGGCTTTTCCATCATTGCTCGCCCCCTTTATTGTTTGCTCAAAAAAGGTAAATCCTGGGAGTGGACTGAACAACATACTAATGCACTGGAATTGCTAATAAAAGAGCTAAGGTTATTCCAACAACTTGGCCCCATACATCCAACTGACCCTGTCCACGTAGAATGGGGGTTCAGCGAACATGGTTCTCATTGTAACTTATGGCAAAAGGGACCAGCAGGACCGGAGAGACCATTAGAATTTAGCTCTCACTCCTTTAATGATACTGAGAGCAGATATTCAGACCTAGAGAAGGGTTTACTGTCCCTGGTGCGAGCATTGCAACGAGCAGAGCAGATAAGGAGAGAACAGAGCGTGATTGTTCGGGGCCCTTTTCGTCTCCTAGATGTGGTCCGTAAAGGGACAGCACCACCAGCCGGCATTGCCCAGAAACCCACAGTTCGAAAGTGGTATGCTTATTTAGAAGGCATTAATGATATCATGCCAATCTCTGAAGGTAGTATCAAAGTATCCAAGCTCCAGAAGGATATAGATGGTGCCCTATTGTTCCAATCCCCACCAAACAGACCATCTCCAATCCAAGAAGCACCTCCTCTGAAAGAAGGCAGTGATCTTACAGGAGTGTGGTTTACTGATGCGTCATCTCACCGTGAGAACAATAAGTGGAAATACAAGGCCGTAGCACTGGAAGTAGCAACGGGGGAAAGAGCAATTGAAACAGGAGAAGGTAGCGCACAAGTAGGGGAACTCAGAGCCGTCCTACTAGCTGCACAACGTGGGGCTACTTACATTTACACTGACTCATATGCTGTTTTTAAAGGAGCCACTGAATGGATTGGACACTGGGCAGCCAATGATTGGCAGGTGAATAGAGTCCCAATCTGGGAGACAGAGAGTTGGAAGCAACTGTTGGAAATGGGAGGACAGAGAACATTGCACGTTGGTTGGGTAAAAGGCCATGATCGTTCGAACTCGATCACTGCTCAATTCAACCAACAGGTAGATAGCCTCACGCGGTTGCAGCAAATTGACATTGTAGATGATGGTCGGGAATGGGAACGCTTACTCGAATGGTTACATATTAAGCGTGGCCATACAGGCCGTGCTGATCTGTATCAGGAAGGTCTAGCCCGGGGGTGGCCTGTGTCGGTTAAGCTGTGTGAACAAGTAGTAACCGCCTGTTCACAATGTCGCCTACGACTCAATAAAGATCATCCGAGTAAGGCGCCTCCTTTACACATTCGGGACAAGAAAACATTGTGGCATTCATGGCAAATTGATTATATTGGGCCCTTGAGATCATCAGGTGAGAAAAGATACGTCCTAGTCGGAGTGGAGATTATCTCTGGCCTCGCTATGGCCACCAGCTTCAAATCAGCTACCGGGAACAACACAGTGAAAGGCCTAAAAGGGTGGTTCAGCACACTTCCCCTTCCTGAGGAAATCCAAAGTGATAACGGTTCACACTTTACCGCTACAGTGGTACAAGATTGGGCCAAAGAAGAAGGGATTCGATGGGTATTTCATACTCCCTATTATCCTCAGGCTAATGGCATTGTTGAACGCACCAATGGATTGGTTAAGCGTTTTGCAAAAACTCATGAACCTGGTTGGCATTTGCGATTGGATGATGCCATCTATCAATTAAATAACAGATGGAGTGGAGATGGCTGTCCTAAAATGAAAGCTTTCTGTGTATCTGCTGATATCATCACTCCAAAAGTTCCCAATGAACCACGAAAATACCTGGGACAATTTCACCCTGGGCAACCTGTGTTAGTGAAAATGCCTCAAATTGGCACAGTACCAATGGTGTTAGCTACTCCCAAAAACCCCCATGCACGGGAAGCCAAAGACTGTTCAGGGAAGATACACCGGATCAGCACCCGGTGGATCTCGCCCTCTTTTTAACCCCGTCGGTCAAATGAGACCGAGCAGATTTTCTTTTCCTTTGTGTCTTACAGGAACCTCGGAAGAACTGTACGTGGACAGACGCATTGGCCTACGCTAACCTCGAGTGTCTCCAGGGAATCCTGACATTGATCCTGGCAATAATATTATTTTTGTTATGTATGGCCATCTGGAGGCCTAAATTTTAGAATGACGAATTGGCAGATGGAATTGATGCTATTCAGTTTTATCTTTTTACTCCCTGTTGTTTGTAGTCAAAGAGACCCAGAATGGCCGTGGTCTCAAGCTTATGTAAAACACAATGCGATGGCAGGAACAGGAAAAGGAAAATTGAGCCTGGCCACTGTAGTCCTACATGAAAATGAGGTGTTTTCAAAACATGAGATAGATCAAAGCATAGATAAAGTCGAACCTGACTCAACTCCACAGACTAGTCTGGTTCCACTGCCACTATCTGAAACCCCCGATAATGACACCTTATTGAGCGGACTTAAGAATCTGCCCCTTGATGATGAGCTTTGGGATAATGCACTGTCACGATACACTGCAAGCACTGAGACACTAGAAAACATGAGGGATTTAAATCTCTCCACTCTGGTTATACAAGGAAGTGAAGTATATTCCAGAGATAAATGGAGTTGGAAAGACTCACTCCAAATGGCTAAGCTTGAAGCCGTCCCAGGAAAGAAAATACAAATTAGCTGCCGAGTAATCAATGGGTCTGCTCACCATAGACCAACTGTAATTGAAACCATCCATGTAGACTCTACTAAACCGGACAAATATAACACTGATTGATTGTTACAAAATTATAGAGCCAAACTCAGATTGCTGGCACAACTTCACCTTTATCAAACCTATCATAGTATATTGTATTTGGGGCTACAGGGGCACGGAATTGTTATTTGAATTTATGATTGACTCAAATACATCTGAACCTGTTGAAATGAACCCAAAACCTACACCCCCACAAACTTTCAAGGGTGTAGCTACTCAGCCCTCCATTAGTCTAACTCCTTACACCTTTAACATTGGCCCTTATGCCATTAAACACACAGGTCAACAACAAATACCGTTTAACCCAACATATTCCCTCAAACGAGTAGAATTGTCAATGCAGATTAATATCTCTGCGATCAAACCCACCTGCTCACCATTCCTGAGTACATCTTATGCAGGATGGTCAGCATGGTTAGGCCGGCGAACTGTTGACACCTCACAACGACTGAAGAGAGAGGTGACTGGTATCTTAGGAACAGGACTGGGAGTCTTAAATAGTACAGATGCTGAGATACTTGCAAACAAACTAGTCACAACTACTAGTGATCTAGACAAATTAAAACATCCTCTACAGTCCTCTCTATCAGCATTGGGAAATCACCAATGGCTTTTATCGAATATATTGCCTCAGTGGGAGGAAACAGGTGAAAAAGACCATCAGCTGATCACAAATGCACTTGGTACAACCCAAAACAATGTTTCCTTGGCCCTTAGTTGTATCCAAGCCCAACTGTGGATGCAATCTATGACAGCCGCAATTATAAGGGAAGGTGAAGAAGGCACCTTGCCCACTGAAATTCGAAAAGTAATATGGGATAATGCAATTGAGTTTGAGAGAAAATTTCAATCCTGGTGGTATCTGGTTAATTTCACCTATGATCCCACTGAGAGCAAAGCCACAGCTTTTGTCTTAACGATACGCAATGCCTCAGTATACACCATATACCCAATCATCGCACTGGGGTTGAATCACCATGGAGCTATACTCCATCCGGTAGAGCATAGAGTGTGGGCACAACAAAACGAGAATAAATGGCAAACTGTTGATGTTGAAGCATGCATTTCACGAGATCAACAAGGATTCATTTGTGAGAGTAATACTCTCAAGGCACAAGACATTTGTCTTGACACCAACCAGAATGTTTGTCATTTTGAGATACAACCTGATGAAACCCCAGAAACTGTGCTTGTATATATTGGGAAAGGGTGTGTTTGCATGAGGTCTCCCTGTACTTTTGTATTCGTAGATGACATAGCAGTAGATATAAGTAATAACTCAAATCTTTGTGTTTGTAACTTTACTAACATCATTGGATGTGACTTCAGTTATTCAGCTCCTGTTACGTCTTTTCAATTGCTACAATCTAATTACACATTGATTCGAGATTTGCTGCCTACCCCTATCGGAATGAATCTCTCACTAGTGAGGAAGTTGCTACAACACGATGAATTGAAGCGATTGTTGAAAGAGGCCCAAGAAAATGGACAAAGAACTCTGATTACTGTCCATCATGATGTTGAAGAAATACACCATGTACTGGAAAGGGTCAAGAGAGACGGTGGACATGAATGGTGGGACACCCTCTTTGGATGGTCACCGACAGCTACAGGACTTTTTAACAAGATGCTCCATCCTGTTGTTGTTCTACTAGTACTCACTGTATTGTGCTTTGCTTTGACAATTGTTTTGCATGTTAGACTTTGGATTATGATGAAACGCTTAACTCGCTTAATCACCCCGCAAGAAGTATTTGCACTTGATATCCCTCGCCATAAGAGGACATGTGATATTCCCCATCAGTATTGATTATCGTGGAGCTTGAGTGACTGTAGTCACGGGGTGGATTATGTGGAATAATTACTAAATTGGCCAAGAATACAAAAATACAGCATTGTTCACACATTAAGGAAAGTCATAAAATCAAGAGGCTTCTGAGGTAGAATACAGCCACAGCTAGCACACGAAGAATGCAACATCTGTGATTCCCTGCGCGAGGTTGTTTGCGAAACTACACGAGGGATGGAACGGAACACGCTTGTTCCGTGGCCTTCCCTTGTGACGAATAGCAGATATGGGGACGAGATGGTACTACGGAACTGATAAGCGGCCTACACGCTACCCGAGCCAACCTTTCGTCAAATGTTGATGAAATGCTGTCCTTTTGTGCGAACTTTGCTCACCACAATGTACCAAAACACACCTCCATCCCGGAGGCTATCCGCCCCTGAGGTGTGAACACTCCTCCTTGAATACATTAATCATAATAAAAGTATGTATGACTAAAGTCACTCAAACTCCACTTTGAAGATAAAAAAATAATATAAAAATAGCCCAAGAGAGAGGGGATGTCAGGGAAGACACCATCGCGAAGAATTCCACCGCTGATTTCCGGGATCAGTCGACGGGCTGAGCCTTTCTTCCCCCCCATAGGGACGCCTTTGGGTAAGACTTCGATTACACCGAGCGCTTTCTCGGGGACTTAGAAATTTCTCTAGAGAATCTCTACCCTACGTTTATAGCCAGGCTGTATCGTTTATAATTTTGTCGCGCGTTTGTATACTTAGCAATATCTTTATTTGCACGTGCTTTGCAGACAGTGTATTTATCACCGGCAATCCTAAAGAACCTGTATATCTGTTGTTTAAATAAACTGCACTGTTTAAGTAGCTAGTCGTTCCGCTTTCTCACTGAACGCGACCAAAACTACAGAGAGGCCGTGCTAGTTCAGGAGCACGACTAGACTGAAGGTGCAGTCCACTATTAGTGTATCCAAATCGTAGTAGTTTAATACATATTAAACGCGATTGGACTGATAGTGCTGAATTGGGCATCACTCAGAATTTAAACCTAGCCGCACCTAGCCTCCCACCTCGGTGAGGAGTGTTAGAACGCAAGGGGGTTTATCTTCTGCCAAAACCGCTTGGCCCCGTTTCACGCAACAGAATTTGGCGTAGTCGGCAGGATTGCCATGGATAAACTGCTGCAAAAATATGATTGTGCCCCTTCCCAGGCTGGGAAGGAGTGGGCCCAAAAATTTTGGAAGGATGAAGAGAAAGTGGTGGAACGTATTGAAGAGTGTCGGGTTTCACAGAAGCTCAGAGCGGGGAAAGGCAAGGGTGTGATTTGTGCTGCGTTAGGCGCCTGTTTATCTTGTGCACAACAAGAAGCTAGAGAAACCCCTGCTCCTAATCTGATTTCAGCTGTAGAATATGCAACCCTGAAATCGGAGAATGAGGTGCTGAAGTCATCATTAGCCTTGCAAAAGGAGACAGGAGAAAAATTAAGAACTCACGTCGATAAGCTTGTGAGTGAGAATGAATGTTTAGGAAACCAGAATGCTCAACTTAAAATATTATTAGAAAGGGTGACTGGGCTCTTAGATAAAATGCAGCCCTCGACCCAGGTCCAACAGATTCGTAAGTTAATGTGTTATCCAAATTCCGGAACCCAGACCGGAGATTTTTTGTCTAATAGTGAGGATGACGAAGAAGATGAGGAGGAAAGGACTTTTACTTTGAAATCCCAAGTTTTTCCTTTACGTCCTCTGGTTAAAACTGAAGCTGCGGTTGATGACGATGATGAAATTCACACCACTGTGCGTACCGTTCCATGGACACCAACCGAGTTAACAAAAATAAGGGAGAAATATTCGAGGCGACCAGAAGAGTCAGCTGTTGAGTACGTGTGGCGAGTTTCTTCTGAAGGGGGGGACAGAATTATGCTGAGTGAGGAAGAAGCAGGAGACTCTTGGGGACCAGGAGTGTTTTTAACCACTATGCCTGGGGATCATAATTATTCCCTAACTGCTCGAGCAGCCTATTGGGCAGGGGGTATGGATCCGCGAGAGAGGGGGGAGCCGTTAGAGATTAGAGCTACAGGCTACTCTGATCTGTTTGCGGCTGTACGGAAAGCAGCTTGTCTGCAAGCCATGTATGACAGAGAGGAATTTCGGAAATCCCCAATGTCAGCCCCTATCGACCCCGATCGATTAGCCCCTCTCATCCGTGGTCTTCCCGATTGCCTGAAACCGTTCCTTGTTCGTACTCAAGATCGTATACGAGAGGCTCGGGGTGCTCATAGGCGGGGCCGTCGTCACTACATGCCCACCTGGAATGAATATGTACAGGAAATAGATCAATATGGGCGCCGAATGGGCTGGGCCAGCCTAACTAGTGAGAAATCCTCCGAACACCCCCGAAAGGTTCGCCAAGTCCGAACTCACACTAAAAACCCTAAATCGGAGGAAAGGTTTAAGCCTGATAAGGACCGGAATGAGTTGTGGCGTAAAGCCCTACAATTAGGGGTGCCCCGACAATTCTTGCACGGTGTCCCTACGGGAGACCTCCGTACACTAGTCCAATCTCTAACTAGAAAGAATAATGTGGCTGGGGAGAAAAGTCTAACCAGAGAATCCCCAAGTCGTGAGAAAATTGTGCCTTCTGCACCGGAACGTAACTTGATTGATTTGACAGAGTCCCAGCCAAAAAACTCCTATCCCCGGGGAGGGCAGTGAGCCACCCTGTCCGGCAGGTACTAGCAATTCAATGGCTCTCTCATAAAGACTCCGAACCCGTTATTATCATTCCTGTTGGACCCCGGAAGATATTGGTAAATTTTATTATTGATACTGGAGCCCAAATGTCTGCAATCACTAACGAAACAGCACAACTTCTAGGTATAAATCCCACCCGACGCAGAGTCAACTTCACAGGAATTGATGGTGTGGTAAAAACATGCCCCACTGCAAAAATTAACCTCTGGTTGCCGGGAGAGCAGCGAATGACTAGGGCAGAAGTGTTAGTGGGTGCCTCACATTCTAACCTCCTAGGATTTGACGTGCTGCGTGGGCGAATGTGGAAATTCCCGGATGGAACTGTGTGGAGTTTTGCAGGACGCAAAAAAGGATTAGACACAGTTAAACTGGGCCTATTAGAAACATCTATACCTTTGCCTCCCTCTAAAATTACCAACGTCCGACAGTACCCACTGCCTGCAGCTGCACTTGCAGGAGCAGACGGGGTGGTATCAGATTTAGAAAAAAGAAACATCATTCAGAGGACTCACTCGCCTTATAATTCACCGGTGTGGCCAGTAAAGAAACCAACCGGGCAATGGCGTTTCACAGTAGATTACCGAAAGTTAAACGCCAACGCTGCACCCCTGACCGCTGCGGTTCCGAGTATCGCGGAAATTGTGACAATGATAAAAGGAGCTGCCCATCCTTGGATGGCTGCCTTAGATGTAAAAGACATGTTTTTTATGATTCCCCTCCTTGAGCAAGACAAAGCGCAGTTTGCATTCACGTGGAAAGGAGTCCAATATACCTTTAACCGACTTCCACAAGGATACAAACATTCCCCCACCATTGCTCATAATGCTTTAGCTAAAGCGCTATCAGAGATTCCTGTTTCACAGGGATGTACAGTATACCAATATATTGACGACATCTTAATAGGGGGGGAGAGAGCCAAGAAAGTGTACAAGACATGATGCAAAACATCCGAAAAACATTATCAGATTTGGGATTGGAAATTCCAGACTCAAAATGTCAGGGACCTGCACAGGAAGTTAAATTCCTGGGGGTCTGGTGGATTAAGGGAGCTGCTTCTGTCCCTCAGGATACCCTGAAAAAAATAGAACATGGACAGAATCCTTCCAGCACGAAGGAGTTACAGCAAGTTCTGGGAACTTTAAGTTATTGGCGTAAACACATCCCTGGCTTTTCCATCATTGCTCGCCCCCTTTATTGTTTGCTCAAAAAAGGTAAATCCTGGGAGTGGACTGAACAACATACTAATGCACTGGAATTGCTAATAAAAGAGCTAAGGTTATTCCAACAACTTGGCCCCATACATCCAACTGACCCTGTCCACGTAGAATGGGGGTTCAGCGAACATGGTTCTCATTGTAACTTATGGCAAAAGGGACCAGCAGGACCGGAGAGACCATTAGAATTTAGCTCTCACTCCTTTAATGATACTGAGAGCAGATATTCAGACCTAGAGAAGGGTTTACTGTCCCTGGTGCGAGCATTGCAACGAGCAGAGCAGATAAGGAGAGAACAGAGCGTGATTGTTCGGGGCCCTTTTCGTCTCCTAGATGTGGTCCGTAAAGGGACAGCACCACCAGCCGGCATTGCCCAGAAACCCACAGTTCGAAAGTGGTATGCTTATTTAGAAGGCATTAATGATATCATGCCAATCTCTGAAGGTAGTATCAAAGTATCCAAGCTCCAGAAGGATATAGATGGTGCCCTATTGTTCCAATCCCCACCAAACAGACCATCTCCAATCCAAGAAGCACCTCCTCTGAAAGAAGGCAGTGATCTTACAGGAGTGTGGTTTACTGATGCGTCATCTCACCGTGAGAACAATAAGTGGAAATACAAGGCCGTAGCACTGGAAGTAGCAACGGGGGAAAGAGCAATTGAAACAGGAGAAGGTAGCGCACAAGTAGGGGAACTCAGAGCCGTCCTACTAGCTGCACAACGTGGGGCTACTTACATTTACACTGACTCATATGCTGTTTTTAAAGGAGCCACTGAATGGATTGGACACTGGGCAGCCAATGATTGGCAGGTGAATAGAGTCCCAATCTGGGAGACAGAGAGTTGGAAGCAACTGTTGGAAATGGGAGGACAGAGAACATTGCACATCGGTTGGGTAAAAGGCCATGATCGTTCGAACTCGATCACTGCTCAATTCAACCAACAGGTAGATAGCCTCACGCGGTTGCAGCAAATTGACATTGTAGATGATGGTCGGGAATGGGAACGCTTACTCGAATGGTTACATATTAAGCGTGGCCATACAGGCCGTGCTGATCTGTATCAGGAAGGTCTAGCCCGGGGGTGGCCTGTGTCGGTTAAGCTGTGTGAACAAGTAGTAACCGCCTGTTCACAATGTCGCCTACGACTCAATAAAGATCATCCGAGTAAGGCGCCTCCTTTACACATTCGGGACAAGAAAACATTGTGGCATTCATGGCAAATTGATTATATTGGGCCCTTGAGATCATCAGGTGAGAAAAGATACGTCCTAGTCGGAGTGGAGATTATCTCTGGCCTCGCTATGGCCACCAGCTTCAAATCAGCTACCGGGAACAACACAGTGAAAGGCCTAAAAGGGTGGTTCAGCACACTTCCCCTTCCTGAGGAAATCCAAAGTGATAACGGTTCACACTTTACCGCTACAGTGGTACAAGATTGGGCCAAAGAAGAAGGGATTCGATGGGTATTTCATACTCCCTATTATCCTCAGGCTAATGGCATTGTTGAACGCACCAATGGATTGGTTAAGCGTTTTGCAAAAACTCATGAACCTGGTTGGCATTTGCGATTGGATGATGCCATCTATCAATTAAATAACAGATGGAGTGGAGATGGCTGTCCTAAAATGAAAGCTTTCTGTGTATCTGCTGATATCATCACTCCAAAAGTTCCCAATGAACCACGAAAATACCTGGGACAATTTCACCCTGGGCAACCTGTGTTAGTGAAAATGCCTCAAATTGGCACAGTACCAATGGTGTTAGCTACTCCCAAAAACCCCCATGCACGGGAAGCCAAAGACTGTTCAGGGAAGATACACCGGATCAGCACCCGGTGGATCTCGCCCTCTTTTTAACCCCGTCGGTCAAATGAGACCGAGCAGATTTTCTTTTCCTTTGTGTCTTACAGGAACCTCGGAAGAACTGTACGTGGACAGACGCATTGGCCTACGCTAACCTCGAGTGTCTCCAGGGAATCCTGACATTGATCCTGGCAATAATATTATTTTTGTTATGTATGGCCATCTGGAGGCCTAAATTTTAGAATGACGAATTGGCAGATGGAATTGATGCTATTCAGTTTTATCTTTTTACTCCCTGTTGTTTGTAGTCAAAGAGACCCAGAATGGCCGTGGTCTCAAGCTTATGTAAAACACAATGCGATGGCAGGAACAGGAAAAGGAAAATTGAGCCTGGCCACTGTAGTCCTACATGAAAATGAGGTGTTTTCAAAACATGAGATAGATCAAAGCATAGATAAAGTCGAACCTGACTCAACTCCACAGACTAGTCTGGTTCCACTGCCACTATCTGAAACCCCCGATAATGACACCTTATTGAGCGGACTTAAGAATCTGCCCCTTGATGATGAGCTTTGGGATAATGCACTGTCACGATACACTGCAAGCACTGAGACACTAGAAAACATGAGGGATTTAAATCTCTCCACTCTGGTTATACAAGGAAGTGAAGTATATTCCAGAGATAAATGGAGTTGGAAAGACTCACTCCAAATGGCTAAGCTTGAAGCCGTCCCAGGAAAGAAAATACAAATTAGCTGCCGAGTAATCAATGGGTCTGCTCACCATAGACCAACTGTAATTGAAACCATCCATGTAGACTCTACTAAACCGGACAAATATAACACTGATTGATTGTTACAAAATTATAGAGCCAAACTCAGATTGCTGGCACAACTTCACCTTTATCAAACCTATCATAGTATATTGTATTTGGGGCTACAGGGGCACGGAATTGTTATTTGAATTTATGATTGACTCAAATACATCTGAACCTGTTGAAATGAACCCAAAACCTACACCCCCACAAACTTTCAAGGGTGTAGCTACTCAGCCCTCCATTAGTCTAACTCCTTACACCTTTAACATTGGCCCTTATGCCATTAAACACACAGGTCAACAACAAATACCGTTTAACCCAACATATTCCCTCAAACGAGTAGAATTGTCAATGCAGATTAATATCTCTGCGATCAAACCCACCTGCTCACCATTCCTGAGTACATCTTATGCAGGATGGTCAGCATGGTTAGGCCGGCGAACTGTTGACACCTCACAACGACTGAAGAGAGAGGTGACTGGTATCTTAGGAACAGGACTGGGAGTCTTAAATAGTACAGATGCTGAGATACTTGCAAACAAACTAGTCACAACTACTAGTGATCTAGACAAATTAAAACATCCTCTACAGTCCTCTCTATCAGCATTGGGAAATCACCAATGGCTTTTATCGAATATATTGCCTCAGTGGGAGGAAACAGGTGAAAAAGACCATCAGCTGATCACAAATGCACTTGGTACAACCCAAAACAATGTTTCCTTGGCCCTTAGTTGTATCCAAGCCCAACTGTGGATGCAATCTATGACAGCCGCAATTATAAGGGAAGGTGAAGAAGGCACCTTGCCCACTGAAATTCGAAAAGTAATATGGGATAATGCAATTGAGTTTGAGAGAAAATTTCAATCCTGGTGGTATCTGGTTAATTTCACCTATGATCCCACTGAGAGCAAAGCCACAGCTTTTGTCTTAACGATACGCAATGCCTCAGTATACACCATATACCCAATCATCGCACTGGGGTTGAATCACCATGGAGCTATACTCCATCCGGTAGAGCATAGAGTGTGGGCACAACAAAACGAGAATAAATGGCAAACTGTTGATGTTGAAGCATGCATTTCACGAGATCAACAAGGATTCATTTGTGAGAGTAATACTCTCAAGGCACAAGACATTTGTCTTGACACCAACCAGAATGTTTGTCATTTTGAGATACAACCTGATGAAACCCCAGAAACTGTGCTTGTATATATTGGGAAAGGGTGTGTTTGCATGAGGTCTCCCTGTACTTTTGTATTCGTAGATGACATAGCAGTAGATATAAGTAATAACTCAAATCTTTGTGTTTGTAACTTTACTAACATCATTGGATGTGACTTCAGTTATTCAGCTCCTGTTACGTCTTTTCAATTGCTACAATCTAATTACACATTGATTCGAGATTTGCTGCCTACCCCTATCGGAATGAATCTCTCACTAGTGAGGAAGTTGCTACAACACGATGAATTGAAGCGATTGTTGAAAGAGGCCCAAGAAAATGGACAAAGAACTCTGATTACTGTCCATCATGATGTTGAAGAAATACACCATGTACTGGAAAGGGTCAAGAGAGACGGTGGACATGAATGGTGGGACACCCTCTTTGGATGGTCACCGACAGCTACAGGACTTTTTAACAAGATGCTCCATCCTGTTGTTGTTCTACTAGTACTCACTGTATTGTGCTTTGCTTTGACAATTGTTTTGCATGTTAGACTTTGGATTATGATGAAACGCTTAACTCGCTTAATCACCCCGCAAGAAGTATTTGCACTTGATATCCCTCGCCATAAGAGGACATGTGATATTCCCCATCAGTATTGATTATCGTGGAGCTTGAGTGACTGTAGTCACGGGGTGGATTATGTGGAATAATTACTAAATTGGCCAAGAATACAAAAATACAGCATTGTTCACACATTAAGGAAAGTCATAAAATCAAGAGGCTTCTGAGGTAGAATACAGCCACAGCTAGCACACGAAGAATGCAACATCTGTGATTCCCTGCGCGAGGTTGTTTGCGAAACTACACGAGGGATGGAACGGAACACGCTTGTTCCGTGGCCTTCCCTTGTGACGAATAGCAGATATGGGGACGAGATGGTACTACGGAACTGATAAGCGGCCTACACGCTACCCGAGCCAACCTTTCGTCAAATGTTGATGAAATGCTGTCCTTTTGTGCGAACTTTGCTCACCACAATGTACCAAAACACACCTCCATCCCGGAGGCTATCCGCCCCTGAGGTGTGAACACTCCTCCTTGAATACATTAATCATAATAAAAGTATGTATGACTAAAGTCACTCAAACTCCACTTTGAAGATAAAAAAATAATATAAAAATAGCCCAAGAGAGAGGGGATGTCAGGGAAGACACCATCGCGAAGAATTCCACCGCTGATTTCCGGGATCAGTCGACGGGCTGAGCCTTTCTTCCCCCCCATAGGGACGCCTTTGGGTAAGACTTCGATTACACCGAGCGCTTTCTCGGGGACTTAGAAATTTCTCTAGAGAATCTCTACCCTACGTTTATAGCCAGGCTGTATCGTTTATAATTTTGTCGCGCGTTTGTATACTTAGCAATATCTTTATTTGCACGTGCTTTGCAGACAGTGTATTTATCACCGGCAATCCTAAAGAACCTGTATATCTGTTGTTTAAATAAACTGCACTGTTTAAGTAGCTAGTCGTTCCGCTTTCTCACTGAACGCGACCAAAACTACAGAGAGGCCGTGCTAGTTCAGGAGCACGACTAGACTGAAGGTGCAGTCCACTATTAGTGTATCCAAATCGTAGTAGTTTAATACATATTAAACGCGATTGGACTGATAGTGCTGAATTGGGCATCACTCAGAATTTAAACCTAGCCGCACCTAGCCTCCCACCTCGGTGAGGAGTGTTAGAACGCAAGGGGGTTTATCTTCTGCCAAAACCGCTTGGCCCCGTTTCACGCAACAGAATTTGGCGTAGTCGGCAGGATTGCCATGGATAAACTGCTGCAAAAATATGATTGTGCCCCTTCCCAGGCTGGGAAGGAGTGGGCCCAAAAATTTTGGAAGGATGAAGAGAAAGTGGTGGAACGTATTGAAGAGTGTCGGGTTTCACAGAAGCTCAGAGCGGGGAAAGGCAAGGGTGTGATTTGTGCTGCGTTAGGCGCCTGTTTATCTTGTGCACAACAAGAAGCTAGAGAAACCCCTGCTCCTAATCTGATTTCAGCTGTAGAATATGCAACCCTGAAATCGGAGAATGAGGTGCTGAAGTCATCATTAGCCTTGCAAAAGGAGACAGGAGAAAAATTAAGAACTCACGTCGATAAGCTTGTGAGTGAGAATGAATGTTTAGGAAACCAGAATGCTCAACTTAAAATATTATTAGAAAGGGTGACTGGGCTCTTAGATAAAATGCAGCCCTCGACCCAGGTCCAACAGATTCGTAAGTTAATGTGTTATCCAAATTCCGGAACCCAGACCGGAGATTTTTTGTCTAATAGTGAGGATGACGAAGAAGATGAGGAGGAAAGGACTTTTACTTTGAAATCCCAAGTTTTTCCTTTACGTCCTCTGGTTAAAACTGAAGCTGCGGTTGATGACGATGATGAAATTCACACCACTGTGCGTACCGTTCCACGGACACCAACCGAGTTAACAAAAATAAGGGAGAAATATTCGAGGCGACCAGAAGAGTCAGCTGTTGAGTACGTGTGGCGAGTTTCTTCTGAAGGGGGGGACAGAATTATGCTGAGTGAGGAAGAAGCAGGAGACTCTTGGGGACCAGGAGTGTTTTTAACCACTATGCCTGGGGATCATAATTATTCCCTAACTGCTCGAGCAGCCTATTGGGCAGGGGGTATGGATCCGCGAGAGAGGGGGGAGCCGTTAGAGATTAGAGCTACAGGCTACTCTGATCTGTTTGCGGCTGTACGGAAAGCAGCTTGTCTGCAAGCCATGTATGACAGAGAGGAATTTCGGAAATCCCCAATGTCAGCCCCTATCGACCCCGATCGATTAGCCCCTCTCATCCGTGGTCTTCCCGATTGCCTGAAACCGTTCCTTGTTCGTACTCAAGATCGTATACGAGAGGCTCGGGGTGCTCATAGGCGGGGCCGTCGTCACTACATGCCCACCTGGAATGAATATGTACAGGAAATAGATCAATATGGGCGCCGAATGGGCTGGGCCAGCCTAACTAGTGAGAAATCCTCCGAACACCCCCGAAAGGTTCGCCAAGTCCGAACTCACACTAAAAACCCTAAATCGGAGGAAAGGTTTAAGCCTGATAAGGACCGGAATGAGTTGTGGCGTAAAGCCCTACAATTAGGGGTGCCCCGACAATTCTTGCACGGTGTCCCTACGGGAGACCTCCGTACACTAGTCCAATCTCTAACTAGAAAGAATAATGTGGCTGGGGAGAAAAGTCTAACCAGAGAATCCCCAAGTCGTGAGAAAATTGTGCCTTCTGCACCGGAACGTAACTTGATTGATTTGACAGAGTCCCAGCCAAAAAACTCCTATCCCCGGGGAGGGCAGTGAGCCACCCTGTCCGGCAGGTACTAGCAATTCAATGGCTCTCTCATAAAGACTCCGAACCCGTTATTATCATTCCTGTTGGACCCCGGAAGATATTGGTAAATTTTATTATTGATACTGGAGCCCAAATGTCTGCAATCACTAACGAAACAGCACAACTTCTAGGTATAAATCCCACCCGACGCAGAGTCAACTTCACAGGAATTGATGGTGTGGTAAAAACATGCCCCACTGCAAAAATTAACCTCTGGTTGCCGGGAGAGCAGCGAATGACTAGGGCAGAAGTGTTAGTGGGTGCCTCACATTCTAACCTCCTAGGATTTGACGTGCTGCGTGGGCGAATGTGGAAATTCCCGGATGGAACTGTGTGGAGTTTTGCAGGACGCAAAAAAGGATTAGACACAGTTAAACTGGGCCTATTAGAAACATCTATACCTTTGCCTCCCTCTAAAATTACCAACGTCCGACAGTACCCACTGCCTGCAGCTGCACTTGCAGGAGCAGACGGGGTGGTATCAGATTTAGAAAAAAGAAACATCATTAAGAGGACTCACTCGCCTTATAATTCACCGGTGTGGCCAGTAAAGAAACCAACCGGGCAATGGCGTTTCACAGTAGATTACCGAAAGTTAAACGCCAACACTGCACCCCTGACCGCTGCGGTTCCGAGTATCGCGGAAATTGTGACAATGATAAAAGGAGCTGCCCATCCTTGGATGGCTGCCTTAGATGTAAAAGACATGTTTTTTATGATTCCCCTCCTTGAGCAAGACAAAGCGCAGTTTGCATTCACGTGGAAAGGAGTCCAATATACCTTTAACCGACTTCCACAAGGATACAAACATTCCCCCACCATTGCTCATAATGCTTTAGCTAAAGCGCTATCAGAGATTCCTGTTTCACAGGGATGTACAGTATACCAATATATTGACGACATCTTAATAGG